>NW_012121154.1:9271218-9280162 GCF_000951035.1 Colobus angolensis palliatus | reverse complement strand
TTTCACCATATTGCCCAGCGTGGTCTCAAACTCCTGGCCTCAAATGATCCACCTGCCACTACACCTGGCCAAAATGTGATTACTGATATGGTTGGGTTTGAAATGTGATTATTGGCATGGCTGGATTAAATACAATGTTGGTATTTGTTTTGTATTTGTTTCATCAGTTATTTGTTCCCTTTTATCTTTTTTCTGCCTGCTTTTGGATTGAACATTTTTATAATTCCCTTTTATCATTTTTCTTAGCTTATTAGCTATAGCTATTTGTTTTGTTTTGTTTTAGTGATTTCTTTAGGATTTATATAATACACCTTAAATTTACCATATTCTACTTTCAATTGATGTTATACCACTTCACTTATAGTAAAAGAATTTTATAATACACTTGCATTTCTAGCTTCTGAGCATTTGTGCTATTGTCATGCGTATTGCTTCGACATATGTTATAAATGCCACACTACATTGTAATTATCTTTAAATAATTTATTATTGTTCCAAGATATTTAAATGATTTAAAAGACTATATTGATTGACATAATTACTAGGCTGGCCTGTTTCATCCATTTGTGTAGCTCTAGATTTCTAGCTATTGTTCTTTTGATTTTGCTTGAAGCACTTTCTTTAATGTTTCTTTTAATGCAGATCTGCTGGTGACAAATTCATTCAGCTTTTGTCTATCTGGAAAAGTCTTTATTTTATTTTGATCTTACTTTTGAAGAATTTTTTAATGAACTAAGACTTACAGTTTGGAGGCTGGGTGCAGTGGCTCATGGCTGTAATCCCAGCACTTGGGAGGCCGAGGTGGATGGATCACTTGAAGCCAGGAGTTCGAGACCTGCCAGGACAACTGGGCAACACGGCAAAACCCTGTCTCTACTAAAAATACAAAAATTGGCCAGGCACAGTGGTGTGCATGTGTAATCCCAGTTACTCAGGAGACTGAGGCATGAGAATCACTTGAACCTGGGAGGCACAGGTTGCAGTGAGCAGAGATCGTGCCACTGCACTTCATCCTGGATGACAGAGTAGGACTCTGTCAAAAAAAAAAAAAAAAAAAGACATAGTTTGGTAGGGATTTTTTTTTTTCAGTCACTTTTTTTTTTTTTTTTACCTTGCACTATTCATGACAAGAAATCCACTGTCAGTCTGGGTACCATGGCTCATGCCTATAATACCAACACTTTGGGAGGCTGAGGCAGGAGGATTCATTGCTTGAGCCTAGGAGTTTGAGGCCAGCCTGGGCAACACGGTGAGACTCTATCTCTATAAAAGATTTAGAAAAAGATGAGCCAGGCATGGTGGCATATACTTGTAGTTCCAGCTACTCAGGAACCAGAGGTGGGAGGATTGCTTTAGCCTGGGAGGTCAAGGCTACAGTAAGCTGTGACCGCACCACTGCACTCCAGCCTTGGTGACAGAGCAAGACCCGTTTCAAAAAAAAGAAAAAAAAAAAATCCACTGTCATACTTATTTTCATTCCTCTATATATAATGTGGGGTTTTCTCCCCCTTGTTACTTTTAAGATTTTTTTTTTTTTTCTTTAAAACTGGTTTTAAGCTATTTGAATATGAAGTAATTTGGGGTAGTTTTTGTCGTAGGTGTGACTGGCTGGGGCTGGCATCGTGGATAGTAAAAGAATTTACCAAGACAGTAGTGGTAAAGAAAGGCAGATTTATTATAGAAAGTACAAAGATACATTGCAAGAATGCAGTGGGCAGCACAGCAGAGAAGGGGCTGTCTACCAAGAGGCGGGGGCTGGAGGGAAGTTTTATAGGGTTGTGCTGAAGGAGCTCCTTGCAGAGTGAGGTGTTTGGAAACAGGACGCTGTGCCAGCAGGTTGTTTGTGGTAAGCCATCTCTCAGAATAGCTGTTCTCCCCACCCCCGGGGCCCCTTCCTCATTGTTGTTTACTTATCAAGACTCCACAGTTTTATGCTTCCTGTGCTTGGGATTCATTGAGATTCTTAGATATATGAGTTTATAGTTTTTATCAAATTTGATTTTATTAAAATCTTGGCCATCATTTATTTAAATTTTTTTCTGTCACTTATCTGCTTCAGAGACTCCAAAGGCATTTATCAAAGCTCTTCTGCATCTCACTCTGATGTTCTGTTTGCTTCTTTTCATTCATCTCTGCATGTTTCATTTTGTATGGCTTCAGTGGTGATATCTTCAAGTTTACCAGTCTTTTCTTCTTCAGTGTCTAATTTGCTGCTGATCCCGAGTTAGTGTATTTCCATTGTAGTGTTCATCTCTAGAATTTCAAGTTCAGTCTTCCTCATAAAGCTATGTCTCTACTTAACCTGCTCAATCTTTTAGCTTGTTCCTTGAATATATGGAATGCAGTTAGAATAAACTATTTTAGGCCAGGAGTGGTGGCTCACATCTGTAATGCTAACACTTTGGGAGGCTGAGGAGGGTGGATCACCTGAGGTCAGGAGTTTGAGACAAGCCTGGCCAACATGGTGAAACCCTATCTCTACTAAAAATACAAAAATCAGTCGTGCGTTGTGGTGCCTACCTATAATCCCAGCTACTCAGGAGGCTGACGCAGGAGAATTGCCCGAACCTGGGAGGTGGAGGTTGCAGTGAGCTGAGATTGTGCTACTGCACTCCAGCCTGCAAGATGGGAGCAAGACCCCATCTCAAATAATAATAATAATAATAATAACAACAATAATAATAAAATAAACCATTTTAATATTCTTTTCTATAAATTCTATTATCTGTGTCATTTCTGGTTCAGTTTCAATTGACTGATTTTCCTCCTCATTTTATGTTATATTTTCTGCTTTTTTGTATTGGTGATTATTTATTGGATGCCAGACATTGTGAATTTTATTTTGTTAGGTGCTGTATTTTTTTTTTTTTTTTTTTTTGAGATAGGGTCTCTGTTGCCCAAGCTGGAGTGCAGTGGCACGATCACAGCTACTGCAGCCTCAGCCTCCTGGAGCAAGTGATATTTTTGCCTCAGGCTTCCAACTCACTGGGACTACAGGAACATGTCACCATGCCTGGCTGGTTTTTAAAACATTTTTTAGTAGAAACGGGGTCTTGCTATGTTGCCCAGGCTAGTCTTGAACGCTTGGCTCAAGCAATCCTCCCACCTTGCCCTCCCAAAGTGCTGGGATTATAGGTGTGAGTCACTGCACCTGGCCCTGTGTGGGGTATTTTTTGTATTCCCATAAATATCCTTAAACTTTGTTCTGGGAAATAATTAGATTACTTGGAAACAGTTGATCTTTTGGGATCTTGCTTTGTAAGCTTTTTAAAGCAGGACCAGATGATGTTTAGGTTAGTTTTGGGTTAATTTTTTCTCTACAATTGAGGCACACTCTTCTGAGTACTCTACCTGCTCTTCCATTACGAGGTTTTCCATTCTGGCTGGTGAAAAGAGACACTATTTTCAACATTGTATGCCCTTCCTAATCTTTTCAGGTTATTATTTCATTAACTTTGGTTAGTTTATTTTCATGCATTCACTGACCAGTTCTCAGCTGAATATTTGAGAGGTGTCCTCTGAGATCTTGGGAATTTTCTCTCTGTTGAGTGCTCTCCTTTTTTGGTATTCTTCCTGGGTTCTCTATCCAGTTTGACCCACCTGCATGCCCAGCTTTATCGCCTCAGCTCAGGGAGACCTCAGAGCTTTACTGCTTTCTTTCCTGGCACTGCTGCCTGGGAACTCTCTCAAGACAATAGTACAGTTCTTGTTGTTTGTTCTCCATCTCTCCAGAAATCACTATCCTTCATTTCCTAATGTCTTAAGAACTATTATTTCATATTTCATAAATTTCTTTTCTTTCTTTTTTTTTTTTTTTTGAAATGGAATTTCACTCCTGTTGCCCAGGCTGGAGTGCAATGGCATGATCTCGGCTCCCTGCAACCTCTGCCTTCTGGTTTCAAGTGATTCTCCTGCCTCAGCCTCCTGAGTAGCTGGGATTACAGGCGCCCGCCACCACATCCAGCTAAAGCTCCCAATTTTTTTTTTTTTTTAACGTAGAGATGGGGTTTCACCATGTTGGCCAGGCTGGTCTCAAACTCCTGACCTTGTGACCTGCCCACCTTGGCCTCCCAAAGTGTTGGGATTACAGGTGTGAGCCACCGCACTTGGCCCATTTTGTCCAGTTTCTTAGCTGTTTCAAGCAGGAGGGTAAATCCAGTTCCTGTTATTCCATCTTATTTTAAAGCAGAAGTCCCAGCCATCTTTTAGCAAGTTTGATATTAAAGATATTTGCAAAGATTTAAAACAATTCTATTCTTTAAGTCATTTGCTTTGGAAAATATCATTATTTTCATAAAAGTATTTCTGTTAACATGTTGGCTGGGTGCCGTGACTCACGCCTATAATCCCAGCACTTTGGGAGGCCAAGGCAGGCAGATCACCTGAAGTCAGAAGTTCAAGACCAGCCTGGCCAACATGGTGAAACCCCGTGTCTACTAAAAATACAAAAAACTTAGCCAGGCATGGTGGCAGGCGCCTGTAGTCCCAGCTACTTGGGAGGCTGAGGCAGGAGAATCGTTTGAACCCAGGAAGCGGAGGCTGTAGTGAACTGAGATTGCATCACTGCACTCCAGCCTAGGCGACAGAGTGAGAAAAAAAATTCTAAAAGAAAAATTTTGTTACATGTAATTGGCTTGTTGCTATCATCAAATAAATTAACAAGTAAATCTTTAAAAAAAATTTTAGGTTAAATTTTGAATATGGTAAATCTTGATAAAAATAACTCATGTAAACAAAAGGTCTTTGGGTTCCTCAGCAATTTCTGAGGATAAAGGTGTCCTGTGATCAAAATGTCCGAGAGCAACTGATCTAAATGAACTGATGGGATTTCTGTTTGGTTTGAAGGAAACTAAAATATTTTTCTTTAAAATACTGGGGATTGTTGAGTGTAACGAAGTTAAAATGCAGGGGGACACTCTGCCCTTCCTTCTGCTTGCCTGATGATAGGACAGTGAGTCACAAAGATGAAAGTCTTCTCCACCTCCTCTGCCCCTTTCCTGCCTAAAGACAGAGATGTAAATTCTCACTGGCTCATCAGCCCAGAGACAGCACCATAAGACCAGGGAAATCTGGGAGCAAACTATGCTACCTTCCCACAGTTTTCCCACCTTTGAGAGACTCTCCTTTGTCTTGTCACTCCTCTAAGAGTTACGGCTCTTTGTTGAAATAGGATTTGAGGCCGAACTGCAAGCCATTGCCTCGAAAGATAGCCCTGAACCGAGGTTCCTCCTGTGCGATGTACACTGTGTGTGTTTAAATAAAACTTGCTTTTCTCTTATTAATCTATCTTTAGTTACATGAAGCTTTTCTCAGCTGTAAACTTTTGAGGGTTGAGAAATTTATTATATTTTCTCTCCTTTAGGATGCATGAACTGGGCAGTTGGGTAACCCAGGTGCTGGGGAAGACATGAGTATCAAAGATGAGAAGGCCCATAGACAGGGAGAGGAAGGAAGAAGAACAGAGAAAAGCAAAAGTTAAGAAGCCATGTAGCCCCCAAGAGACACAGAGAGTAATAAAGATTCCTGATTTTCCAGTGGCTGTCTAGACATTTGGATGGCCCAGTTATACTTCCTGCCCTTGGGATCTTTAAGATAATCTTAAAAATAAATTCCGTATTTTTTCCTTAAAGAGAAAAAAAAAATACAAAAGGGAGAAAGTAAAGCACAGTGGTAGACTTGAAAAGAAGGTATTTGTACTTGGGGAGTCCAGGATCATTTTGGCATCCAGAGATTCCAGCGCTCAGACAAAGACTGACACTGTTCGTGCTGATCAGACAGGGGTAGAGATCACATGGCTGGGCTGCGGAAAGGGGTTCCCCAACCCTGTGATTCTGGGGTTATTTTTAGTACACTGGTTAATCCGTTGGCATTGTCTAATCTTGGCCAACACTCTCCAGGGTTTAGTTTCTCCGCATGTACAAAATGAGGGTCAAAAGACTTTGTAGGTCTTTGTTCCCAAGTGACAGAAACCTACATCAAAGTAGCCTAAGCACAAAAGAGCATATATTGACTCCTGTAACTGGAAATCAAGTTAGGCCAGTGCTGGCTCTGGCATAATTGGATCCAGGCGTTCAAATATTGCCATCATGACCTTACTCTGGTTTTCCTTTCCTCCTTCTTTTCTTTCCCATTCAGCCAAGTTTTCTCCATTCAACTGCAAAATAGCCCCCAGAAGCTCCACGCTCTTATGTACCTTTGCGCTTATGATCCCAGAGATAGAAACAGAGGCACTGTCTCCCAGCATCCAGTTCCAATCCCATGAAGACGATTTTATTGGCTTTACTTGGTCGTACACCCATTCTTTGAACCGATGACCTTATCCATGGCTATGGAGTGCCAAGATGGGCCAGACTGGCCATGTGCCCACTCCTTAGGCAGGGGGTGGAAGAGGAATTGGAATTGGTGGTCCTCCCAGAACCACATGGAATGAGCAGGAAGTGGGGGGCAATTTAGAAAACAGAGGGGTGCTGGACAATGGTAACCTGCACACTTGAGTTGTTGTGAACTGAAGCAAACTGTGCCTGCATTGAAGATTTTTAAAAGAAACACAACCATGTGGCCATTATAGCATTGTTGGGAGTCTGACATTTTCTTCAGAGTTCCCCCAATCCCTTCTTAGGAACAGTTTAATCTTTTCCTATTGATTTTCAGGTATTTCATCTGCTTGGGTAAGATTTCATTTTTTGCTCAAGGCCTTTTACCAACTTCTGTTATGTCAAGAATAGAGTCAGCCATACCAACAGCATTCGCAGGCAGTGACGCCAGTGCCCGCCAACACACTCATGCTTCCTTTCCAGTCTAAGTGTTTCCTACCCAAAGAAACGTTTTTCTTTAATTCTGATGTATAACAAACATGTAGAGTCAGAGTCAACATAAAAAGACAACAAGTCAATAAAAAAGCGAAAAGGAAGGCCGGGCACATTGGCTCACGCCTGTAAATCCAGCACTTTGGGAGGCTGAGACAGGCAGATCACTAGAGGCCAGGAGTTCAAGACTAGCCTGGCCAAGATGGTGAAACCCTGTCTCCACTAAAAATACAAAAATTAGCAGGGTGTGGTGGTGCACGCCTGTAATCCCAGCTATTCGGGAAGCTAAGGCAGGAGAATTGCTTGAACCCAGGAGGCAGATGTAGCAGTGAGCTGAGATCACACCACTGCACTCCAGCCTGTGCAACAGAGCAAGACACTGTCTCAAGGAAAAAAAAAAGCGAAGAGGGTGATTTCCTTTTATGGAGTGCTCATCAGATTTAATTTTTAGTTGACTAATCACATCCAGCCTCCTTGGGAGTGCAAAGGAAAGTGAACACATAGGTCAAGGGTTTGCTCACTGCGCCAGAAATACCTGGTATGCAAGACGTAGTCTGCTCTTCTCAAGGTAGCTGCCCTTAGTGAACAGTTTGCTGTACTAATTCACCTTTGAATCTTCTTCCTGTGTTTTTCTCCTTTTTTTTTCAGAGAACTGAGCAAAAATGTAGAGTCTCAATCTCTTTACTTAGGAAAATAAGGTCAATAGTATCATTACAGTCATAGTTTCAGAATGCACTTATCACCTACATGTTATGTTTAAATTGGTACTATCAAAATGAAAAGGCAACATGCCAGGTGGCCATTATATTCTAGGATACTCAAGCAAATAAATTTGTGTTTAGAATTAAAACATAAGGGGCTGCTTCACCTCTGGAGTAGCCATTCTTGATTCCTTTACTTTCCTAGAATTAAAATATAAAGGTCTTGACCTTCCACAGACCCAGCTGAGTGACAGTTCAGTGAGAGGCAAGAAGCTAATATTCACTTGTTATGCGCCATTAAATGGGTGGGCTGCTGTTAAGAAACATGCCAAAATGTTACCAGAAGTTGTCTCTGGAATACATGCAATTTTTACTTCATTTTTTCTACTCTTCTATGCAGATTTTCTGCAGTGAGCACATACTACTTTCACAATAAAAAATAATTGAAAGAAATTACATCTATACTGAATTATGTTAGTCTGGTGTAACAATCACTGTTTTCTTCATTAAAGTATGGTGGAAACCACGATTACTTTATTAGAAACCTAATAAAAGTTGATGGTCTATACCAAAGTTTGTTTAAGGAAGATTGACCTACTGAATGAGACTGGCTGGCAGCCAGCAAATGCCTCGGCTTGAACCCCACTTGGGACACTGTCCTGACTCTGGGGAAAGGGTCCTGGAAGAGTTGGACTGGGCACCCACATCAGGACCCTTTGCTGTGCCATAGGCCATGAGCACCAGAAGGCCTCTTAGGACAAGCCCAGAGAGGACTCTGGAGTAGAAGTCACGTCTCCAGTGCCCAAGGTTTCAGACTGTATCAAAAAGAAGGGAATTTCCCCCAACTTACAGGAGTGAGGGCTGGAGTGGGGACGGGAGTGTGTCCATGTCGGTGAGAAGGGCAGCCACAGGTGCACTACCCTTCTTAGGAGCATCAGGCCCCTGCCCTGAAAGCAGATGCTTCACTCTCAATCCTCTCCTCCCTGTGCCATCCCCCAGCATTTTCATCTGGCTCAAAACCTGTTCTTTAAGTTTTCCATCGAGCCTGTTAATAAGACCGGCAAGAGTTTGTTTCTTGTCTCTGAACCAGCTGTAAATTGTCCTTATGATGCCTCAGCGACCACACACGAGCTGAAAAAGACTTAGCATCACCTTTTGGATTCTCAGGACGACTTTTCTCACCTTGAGAGACTTAAGCATGCTTAGTCCTAGGATGTGCTGATACTGGGGCGGATCGTCATCACTGGTGCTGAAACTGAAACGTGTCCCAGTATAGCTTTCTTCCTTTCTTGTTCTCTCCTTTCCTCTCTCTTTGTCTCTCTGTCTCTCCCTTCCTTCCTTCCTTCCTTCCTTCCTTCCTTCCTTCCTTCCTTCCTTCCTTCCTTCCTTCCTTCTTTCTTTCATTCTTTCTTTCTCTCTCTCTCTCTCTCCTTCTTT
>NW_012121154.1:9254617-9270672 GCF_000951035.1 Colobus angolensis palliatus | reverse complement strand
GAGACAGGGTCTCACCTTATTGTTCAGAATGGTCTCAAATTCCTGGGCTCAGGTAGGTCAGGCGATCCTCCTGCCAAAGTGCTGGGATTATAGACATGAGTCACTGTGCCCAGACTGTTTGTTTGTTTGTTTGTTTGTTTGTTTTAAAGAAGAAAGAAAAGAAGAACCAATCCTACTGAGCCTACTGATCCTATAGTTGACGTTTGCATACTCTTCTGTAACTAGGTTAACTTTCATGTTTTACTCTTTTCTAGTTAATAAGACTACTTTTGATGAAGACATGATCACCAAATCAGTCTGTTTCTCTACTAGAGCAACACGTGCTGGAGATAACGGAAGGCTTCAGGCGACTGGTCTTACCAGAAGCTGACTAAAGTGGGCTGCCATGGAGTGAAGCAGAGGAAAGTTTTGTTAGGAAGCTTGGAATTTTCATTATGTCGTAGACACTATGGATAATCTTATTTGTGACATGCAAATGTTAAAATAAGGAAATGGCTACAGTTTATTTTTTCCCAAGATTATAAATTAACCAATAATTTCATATGAACAAGTAGCTTGCAATACAGTGTTTTATTGAATCTAAGACGCCATTTATTATAAAATACATCACTGTTTTATGTATTAGTAAGAAACGAAAAGCACTGCCATTGATCACGAGATACTAAATATGAAAAAGTGAGTCTTGGAATTAACAAAAGATGTTATGTCCTTCTATGTTTGATGAACCCATTTTAACATCCTTCCTGTCCCCCTCCCATTAATATTTAAAGGTATTAGTTGACTACTTTGAGAACATTAATCACAATTAAAATAGATGCTCCGCTTTAAGCAACACAAATACTCCATTCACTGCTGGATGCCCTAATCATCATGACGTTTTAAGCACTAATGAAATGAAGCTAGTTTGTGTTTCTTGAAGTGATTAGACAAAGCAAGGGCTCAGTCATTAGGCAGATCAAGACAGCCATCACCAGGAGAAACGGCTGGGTCTTAAAGCATTCAAAGGATTTGAAAATGAAAATGTCATTTTGTCTCACTCTTACCCTTCGTGAGAACTTGTTCCTAATAAATCCTTGGGATAATAACAGATTTTTTTTTTTAGAACCATCGCAGAAGGACTCCAAACTTAGGCTTATATTAATCAGTTCACCCCAGGCAGTTATGACATGTTCTCCAGGAATATAACAGGCAGAGTGTTCGGCAAGAGACTTCTCCTAGCAGAAGCTAAGAAAAAACTTAGCAAAGAAAATGTAGATGGAAAATGTCAGGAGAGAAATTGGGTTTCTATTTTGAGGCTAGTAAAACCATTATGTCTTAATGCATTCAGGTTCAGACTGATTCGTAGCCAATGAGCATGCAAGTGAAAGCCGGAAGGAGCACACCCCCACCACGATGTGGTGGATTTGGGCTGTGTCAGGACTCAGAGCACTGGAGGTTCAGGCTTACTCTCAGTTTCCTCACCAAGGCTGCTAGACTGGATGGTCTCCAAGCCCCCGTCCGTCTATGATGCTGTGGTCTCTCCAGAGGTCACTGTTGGGCCGCAAGGTGAACCCTGGGTCAGCCTCCCCTGTGAGGAGGTTTGGACTGAGCAACTGTGTCATGGTGCCAAGGACTTTTGGCTTCCCACAGGCACAAGACCTCACACTTAAGCTTCCTGGGCCTTGCAAAGTGGTCCCTGAAGTTGTCGTTTGGGCTGCTCTATATCCAAACATCCTTTCTTGTTGGAAACAACCCCAAATGAGGTGGAGCACAGGGCCTAGCCAGCTGTTGCGGAGGCTGCCTGGAGGCCAGGACATGGGCACGTGCCAGGGCTTGCTCAAGCACAGCCACAGATGGGGAGAGCTAAAACTTTCTAAGGTGGCCTCAGCAGCAGAGGTGGGCACTGAGCAACGCCTCATCCTGCATCCCACAGCAGCGCTGTAGCCGGACAGCGCTGGGACTCCGGTCTGGCTGTGTTCACGCTCTCCAGTCTCCGTTCCTGCCCATTCTCTGAGCCTGGTTTCTCGTCCCTCCCAGGGGTTCTCATTACATCTGTCTTCGGTTTCCACTAGTTCCTATTGTTTGCCACTAAGAACTCAGACTCCCCGATGTCCATCAAGGGTAGGTCTGTCCTGTGCTGAGGAAAGCCAGAGATGAGGGCCAATGCAGAAAGGTGGCACCGGAGGATGCCCAGAGTGGCCCTTCCAGGCATCCTGAGGGGTTAGAAGGCTCTGCAAGAGGAGCCATGCTGATAGATGGTCCGCACTGCCTAAGAGGGGCCTATCTGTTTCTCTTCTCTGTCCTCCCACCTCTGACCATGAACGCTTCCTGATGCCCTGGGCATGTAACTAAATGCTATTTTAACAATCACGTTCTATCGATCTTCCTTATGGGCTGTCACTACTCCCACAGAGGTGCAGGAAACTCTGGGGCAGCACACGATTTGCACCAAGCTTGACCGGAGGCAGCCTGGGACGTGGAGACGGTGCGGGAGCTCTCTTCTTGGCCTGCTTCCCTTGGGGGGTTTCAATGCTTATCTCTTGAGCCAGTGAGATTCTTGTTGTGCCCCCCACCCCAATCCCCAACATAGAGAATGTCCTACATCACAGTGCTGGGGTAAAGTGGATTTCTCTCTCTCTCTCTCTCTTTCTTTCTTTCTCACTTATTCAGGCCCTGGGGAATATAGTTCCTGGCATTCAAGAGAGGTTGCCTGTTCACTTCTGAATCAAGCCGTTTCCTCTGCAATTAGAGATTTTGGCTCAAACAAGATCTCTTCCGAGAAACTATAAGCCGGCATTCTGGTACTGTGACATTTCATTCCTCATTCTGCCCCTACTCCTCACTAGAATTCATACTGACCGACAAATTCAACACCACCATGAAGCAGTCACCCAAACTGACTCTTCCATTTTGTAGGCTTAAGAAAATGAAATGAAACACACACACACACACACACACACACACACACACCCAAAGAACCTTCAGTAAAGCTTTAGCCCTTATATATGTGAGGAGCCATTTCCACAAGGAATAATAACTAGAAGGCACAAAGTACGGAAATAAAATCCCCCTTTGAATTATGCATAAGCAAAGTAAATTAGTAAAATCCAAGTGCACTTTAAACATAGAGATTTGCCATTTGCTGGGACTGGACTTATTTCATCACTGGAAAGGAAGGTAAAAAACCAGAAGTAATAAAGTTAGTTGTGCTCAGTGTTGATGACAAATGTGCTTCACATTTCTGATGATCATCTCTCCGCTTAGTCCATGTGTTGTCTCAGCTGCACCTGGGTTAAAATTGTCAGCAAGGTAGCCGAGCACGGTGGCTCATGCTTGTAATCCCAGCACTTTGGGACGCTGAGGCGGGCAGATCACTTGAGGTCAGGAGCTTGAGACCAGCCTGGCCAACATGGTGAAACCCTGTCTCTACTAAAAATATAAAACTTGCCAGGCATGGGCGCCCATAGTCCCAGCTATTCAGGAGGTTGGGGCAGGAGAATCACTTGAACCTGGGAGGCAGAGGTTGCAGTGAGCAGAGATTGCACCACTGCACTCCAGTCTGGGTGACAGAGTAAGACTCTGTCTCAAAAAAAAAAAAACATATATATATATATATATGTACACACACACACATATACCAAGAAATCCACTAAGAAGAACCTGTTTGGCTCTTAAGGTGCAGGCTTCCTCAATTCCCAAACACTTAAGTTGTGGAGGAGATGAGTGAATAAAGAGGTATCTTTCCCAAACTCCATTGAGAAGAGCACCCATATACATCCTGGAAAACCTAAAGGTTCCCACCAGCAGTGTAGGAGTGTTCCCTGATCACTGCATCCACGCCAACGTCTGCTGTTTTTTGACTTTTTGGTGATGTCCATTCTTGCAGGAGTAAAGTGGTATCGCATTGTGGTTTTGATTTGCATTTCCCTGATCATTAGTGATGTTGAGCATTTTTTCATGTTTGTTGGCCATCTGTGTATCCCCTTTTGAGAATTGTCTATTCATGTCCTTAGCCCACTTTTTGATGGAATTGTTTGTTTTTTTTCTTGCTGATTTGTTTGAGTTTGTTGTAGATTGTGGATATTAGTCCTTTGTCAGATGTATAGATTGTGAAGATTTTCTTCCACTCTGTGGGTTGTCTGTCTGCTGACTGTTCCTTTTGCTGTGCAAAAGCTCTGTAGTTTAATTAAGTCCCAGCTATTTATCTTTGTTTTTATTGGTTAGTTTATAGCTTAGTTTTGCTGGTTACAAAACTCTTGGCTGATAAGTCAATGTCTGGAAGGGTTTTTATAGCCACTGTGGGAAACAGTGTGGAGATTCCTTAAAGAACTAAAAGTAGAACTACCATTTGATCCACCAATACCACTACTGGGTATCTACCCCAGAGGAAAAGAAGTCATTATACAAAAGATACTTGCACACACATGTTTATAACAGCACAAATCACAACTGCAAAATTGGGGAACCAGCAGGAGTTGATTTCCAGTTTTAGTCCACTGTGGTCTGAGAGAATACTTGACACAATTTCAATTTTCTTAAATTTACTGAGACTCCTTTTTTGACTTATCATATGGTCTATCTTGGAGAAAGTTCCATACACTGTTGAATAGAATGTGTATTCTGTGGTCGTTGGATAAAATGTCCTGTATATATCTGTTAAGTCCATTTGTTCCAAGGTACTGTTTAAATCCATTGTTTCTTTGTTGACTTTCTGTGTTGATGACCTGTCTAGTGTTGTCAGTGGAGTATTGAAGTTTTCCACTATTATTGTGTTGCTGTCTATCTCATTTCTTAGGTCTATTAGTAATTGTTTTATAAATTTGGGAGCTCCAGTGTTAGGTGCATGTATATTTAGGATCGTGATACTTCCCTGTTGGACAAGGCCTTTTACCATTATGTAATGTCCCTCTTAGTCTTTTTTAACTTCTATTGCTTTAAAGATTTTTTGTCTGATGTAAGAATAGCTACCTCTGCTTGCTTTTGGTATCCATTTGCATGACATGCCTTTTTCCACCCATTTACTTGAAGTTTATGTGAATCCTTATGTGTTAGGTGAGTCTCCTGAAGGCAGCAGATAGTTGGTTGGTGAGTTCTTATCCATTCTGCAGTTCTGTATCTTTTAAGTGGAGCACTTAGGCCATTTACAGTCAATGTTAGTATTGAGATGTGATGTACCATTCCCTTCATCGTGCTATTTGTTGCCTGTGTACCTTGTTTTTTTTGTTTTTGCTTTTTAAATCATATTTTTGTTTTATAGGTCCTGTGAGATTTATGCTTTAAAGAGGTTCTGTTCTGATGTGTTTCCAGGATTTGTTCCAAGATTTAGATAGCTCCTTTTAGCAGTTCTTGTAGTGGCAGCTTGGAAGTGGCGAATTCTCTCACTATTTGTTTGTCTGAAAAAGACTGTATCTTTCTTTCATATATGATGCTTAGTTTTGCTGGTTACAAAACTCTTGGCTGATAATTGTTTTGTTTGAGGAGGATGAAGATAGGGCCCTAATCCCTTGTAGCTTGTAGGGTTTCTGCTGAGAAATTTGCTGTTAATCGGAAATGTTTTCCTTTATAGATTACCTGGTGTTTTTATTTCACAGCTCTTAAGATTCTTTCCTTCATCTTAACTTTAGATAACCTGATGACAGTGTGCCTAGGTGATGATTTTTTTTGTGATGAATTTCCCAGCTGTTCTTTGTGCTTCTTGTATTTGGATGTCTAGGTGTCTAGCAAGGCTGGGGATGTTTTCCTTGATTATTTCCCCAAATATGTCTTCTAAAGTTTAGATTTCTCTTCATTCTCAGGAACACTGATTATTCTTAGGTTTGGGCATTTAATATAATCGCAGACTTCGTGGGGGCTTTGTTCATATTTTCTCATTCTTTTTCCTTTCTTTGTAGAACTGAGTTAATCCTACAAAGCTCTGAATTTCTTTCTTCTACTTCTTCAACTCTACTACTGAGACTTTCCAGAGCATTTGTCTATAAATGTGTCCAATGTTTCCTGAAGTTTTGATTGTTTTTTCTTCATGCTGTCTATTTTCTTGAAGATTTCTCCCTTCATTTCTTGTATCGTTTTTTGGATTTCCTTGCATTGGGCTTTGCCTTTCTCTGGTGCCTCCCTGATTAGTGTCATAATTAACCTTCTGAATTCTTTTTCAGGTAAACCAGGGATTTCTTCTTTGTTTGGATCCGTTGCTCTTGAGCTAGTGAGATTTTGGGGGGGGGTGTTAAAGAGCCTTGTTTTGTCATATTACTCGAGTTGTTTTTCTGGTTCCTTCTCATTTGGGTAGATTCTGTCAGAGGGAAGGTCTAGGGCTGAACGCTGTTGTTCAGATTCTTTTGTCCCATGGGGTGTTCCCTCGATGTAGTACTCTCCCCTTTGTCCTATGGATGTGGCTTCCTGAGAGCCGAGCTGCAGCGATTGTTATGTCTCTTCTGGGTCTAGCCACCTAGCAAGCCTACCAGACTTTGGGCTGGTACTGGGAGTTGCCTGCACAGAGTCCTGTGATGTGAACCATCTATGGGTCTTAGCCATGGATACCAGCATCTGTTCTGGTGGAAGTGGCAGGGGGGTGAAATGGACTCTGTGACTCTGTGAGGGTTCTTAGATTTGGTGGTTTAATGTTCCATTTTTGTGCTGGTTGGCCTTCTGCCAGGAGGTGGCACTTTCCAGAGAGCATCAGCTGTGGCAGTATGGAGAGGCAGGGCCCTAGAACTCCCAAGAATATATGCCCTTTGTCTTCAGTTGCCAGGAGGGGTCAGGAAGGACCATCAGGTGAGGGCAGGGCTAGGTGTGTCTGAACTCAGACTCTCCTTGGTTGGGCAGGTCTTGCTGTGGCTGCTGTCGGGAATGGGGGTGAGGTTCCTGGGTCAATAGAGTTGTGTACCTAGGAAGGTTATGGCTGCCTTTGCTGAGTCATGCAGGTTGTCAGGAAAGTGGGGGAAAGCTGGCAGTCACAGGCCTCACCCAGCTCCCACACAATCCGAAGGGCTGGTCTCACTCCCACAGTGCCTCCCTTAACAGCACCAAATCTGTTTCCAGGCAGTGGGCGAGCAGGGCTGAGAACTTGCCCCAGACTACCCACCTCCCAGCTGCAAAAGAAAACGCTCAGTTCTTCCCCCTACCTGTGGAGTCTGTATGCTGGATTTGCGCTTTCCCCCAAGTTCTGGCCAGGAGGCTTCTCACCTGGTTCAAATTGTTATAAAGTTCAGCTGGAGACTTCCTTCTCCCTGTGGCATTTTCCCCACACCTCTGGCTGCCCTCCTGAAGGATCCCTGTGGTGCCAGACAGGAATTGCCTGCCTGGGGACCCAGCGAGCTCCCAGGGCCTTTCCTCCTGCTACCTCTACCCTTGTAGTTCGCTCGGCTCTCTAAATTGACTCAGCTCCAGGTAAGGTCGGAAACTTCTTTTGCAAACTAGGCCTTCAGTTTCTCCAGTGCGGGTGTGTGTTCCGGGGTGGAGGATCTCCTTTTCCCGCTTCCACAGTTGGGGCACTCACAGTATTTGGGGTGTCTCCTGGGTCCTGCAGGAGCAGTCCACTTCCTTCAGAGGGTCTGTGGGTCCTCTCGGGATTCCTGGTTTATTCCTGCAGGTGTTCTGGAGCTAAAGTTCATGATGTGAGCCTCCATATGCTACTCTGAGCTGCAATCTGGTTCTGCCTCCTGTCTGCCATGATGATCCCTATTGTAGTTTCTGTGTGTCTTTTGAGAAATGCCTTGTGCCCTCCCCCTCTTCCCGGGTAACTCAGGGCCTCCATCTCCTCATTTGAAAACTGTAAGTGGCATCTACCTTCAGGTCATATTTAATACCTTTCATAACTGCTATGGCCCAGGCCCAGGTCCAGGTCCAGGCCCATGAGAATAGAAGTGGATTATAAATAATTCATTAGGACTTACTGGTGCCAACCATCTGAATATCAGCCCTCTTGGGGTAAAATTCAGTGAGTTAAGTGAGAATTAATGAGGTAATGTTCTTGGCACAGTAATATGAAGTGGCTAGGGTTATCCTGATGGTCCTGGATGCCCAGAGTGTGAATGGTTTCACTGAGATTACATGAGGTGCCAGTGGGCAGTAGCCTGAGATGAGACTGTGAACACACCCAAGGCCTTAAAGGAGGGAGAATGCTGTGGCATTCTCAGAGAAGAAACCCAGGATGCTTTGGGGAAGAGGCTGGCAGCCTGGTCTTGTTCTCTGCACATGTAGGCCTCTGGACCATGCACCTGACTATAATACCTGTACAGAAGGCAGAGGCGAGGCAGGAGTTGAGTGGTCTATGAAGGAAGGAGGAGGCTTGCTCTATTTCTCAGCTGCTGTTCTGTTGAAACAGGTGAATGAGTTTGAGCCTGAAAGGTAATAAGTAAAGGAGAAAGACTGGGAGCGTTAGGCTCTGGGATGCCCTCTGCATGAGAATGATGGGCACTAAACCTGTCTGAGGGGAAGGTGTAGCCAGAAATAAACACGCCACAGCCTGGAGTCCAGAACCTTGAAAGTTTAATGAGAACAGTTAGTGAAGCACTGCCTTGTGATTCATCTTCTCACAAAAAACACTTAAATCAACTAGGATCAGGGTGGACAACGATCATTTCATTTAGCTACTTAAAGGGTATTTGGAACTCTTAATAGCATGTTGTCAATAGGACCTGGCTTCTAAATCCAGGCAGATAAAGGTCCATTCATTCCCCAGAGTGGAGGACTTAGGATCTGAGCCAACTCCATAAGCCTGATGCACCTGAATACGTGAGAAAAGGCAAAAGGAGATAGGAGTGAAGGGAGCTGCTGTGGTTTTGTGGTTTTATTAGTTTTTTTTTTTTTTTTGCTTTTAAAAAATTATATTATTTTTTCATGATCACCTCCCAATAAGTCTTAGAAAAGTAATACTAAGGTCAGGCACAGTGGCTCACGCCTGTAATCCCAGCACTTTGGGAGGTCAAGGCGGGAAGATTACTTGAGGTCAGGAGTTTGAGACCTGTTTGAGCCTGGCCAACATGGCAAAACTCTGTCTCTACTAAAAATACAAAAATTAGCTGGGCATGGTTGTGGGCACCTGTAGTCCCAGCTATTCAGGAGGCTGAGGCAGGAGTATTGCTTGAACCCGGGAGGCAGATGTTGCAGTGAGCTGAGATCGTGCCAGTGCCCCCCATCCTAGGTGACAGAGTGAGACTCCACCTCAAAAAAAAAAAAGAAAAAAGAAATGTAATATTGAGAAAGGCAGTCACTGAATAAAAGGTTGCTGTTAGAGGGAATATTGCTATTGTGCTTTGTGAGCAAATGAACATATTAAACAAGCAGCAAGTTATAAGGGCTGTGCGCATAGGGCAGAGTTTTACTATTATCAGAAAATAAAGCTTACAGCTGAATGTATCTGATGCATATTTAATAAGAGCCTAACCAAAGGATATTAGAGCTATAAGGGACCTTGGCGATGATCTGATTTAACCTTCTCATTTGCACCCATGAGGAAAAGAAATGGAGAGATAACGTGTCCTGGGTTTACAAGGGGTAGGGCAGGGACTGGCAATCGAGGACTCAGCCCCTCAACTCTCTGTCCAGGGTCATGCACTGCATCTTTACTGTGCTTCAGAGGCCTGAACTGTCCATAGAGAAACATGTCATGATTTTGTTGCAACTAGACAAAGCCCTCGGGGAGGCAGTTAGGGAAGGGAGAATTGAACAGAGCCAACATAGCTCAGGAGATCTTAACACGCATGGATCTGGAAGCCAAAGGGCAGAGTCTCCCTCTTCCCTGAGAGGAGGTGTCTAGAGGTGTCACTGCAACTGTATGTTAGTTGTGGATAAAGGATTTCACAAAGTTCAGTGAAAGCGTGTGTCAGAATCAATTGGCTGCATGGAATTTACAATACAGAGTATTATGTACTTTACTATTATTTGCTTATTGTGGGATATACATCATTTATAGCAGCAAAATTTATAATAAACGCATACATATATATGCATTTTTTCAGAGAACTACTTGAACTAGCTAGTGAAACACCAGCATACCTCTGCTTACAGGGATATAAAAATAAATAGGACAACACAAATTTGAAGTGGGTGAGAAAGAAAAAGGAGCGGCAAGAAGAGGAACATATTAGAATAGAAAATTTCATCTCCTTGTGTGCAGCTATATGACATGGTTGGCCACAGATTTTGTGTCTAAGCTTCCTAGCAGATTGTGTATAAAGAACATTTGATTATGTACCCAAGCTTTAGTGTTTTGGTGAGATATTGTGAAGTTTCTCCTAAGCATGGTCCAGAAGGAATTTTATCCTGAGGATCTGGGTAGAGAAACAATGTGTTTTTATGAATGTCAGCACTGTCCTTAGGGTAAACCCTCATTTAGAGACACACGGGGCTGGGCAAAGTGGCTCCCACTCCTGTAATCTCAGCATTTTGGGAGGCTGAGGTAGATCACTTGAGACCAGGAGTTTGAGACTACCCTGGGAAACATAGCGAGACCCTTTCTGTAGAAAAAATGAAAACAGCCAGGCATGGTGGCACATGCCTGTAGTCCTAGCTGCTGAAGAAGCTTACGTAGGAGGATCACTTGGGCCCAGGAGTTTGCAGCTGTAATGCACTCAAACTTCAGTGGAGTACCACTGCACTCCAGCTTGGGTAACACAATGAGACCTCGACTCTTAGAAAAAACAAAACAAAACAAAACAAAAACAGTTGCAGGTATGCTTCCAGGGGAGCCCCTTGTCAAAGGCTGAAAACATTTTGCCAAAGTGTACTTGTAAGTGACATACATTAAAGTACTTATGGATGAAATAATAGAAACTCTAGGATTTACTTTAAAATATTGTTGTTTTAGTCTGTTTTGTGTTGCTATAACAGAAACCTGAGACTGGGTAATTTATAAAGAACAGAAATGTATTCTCTCACAATTCTGGAAGCTGTCAAGTCCAAGATTAAGGCATCAGCATCTGATTAGGGCCTTCTTGCTGTGGCCTCATGTGGTGGAAGGTGGGAGGGCGAGAGAGGAGGAAGATTGTGTTCTCACTTGCAGAACAGCGGAAGAGGGAAAGACAGAGAACTCACTCCCCAAGCCCTTTCCATAGTGGCATTAATCCAGTCACAAAGGCAGAGCCCTCATGACTTACCTCCTGAAAGGCCTTACCTCCCAACACTGTTGCACGGGGGAGATTACGTTTCTAACACATGAATTCAGGGGGACACACGTTGAGACCATAGCTACTATACACAACACACACACACACACACACACTCCTGTTGAAGTGAATATTTGAAGCAAGAAGAACAAAATATTGATAAACATTGATGGTGAGTGATGCACAATTGGGGATTCACTATACTCCTGTCTCTACTTTGAGACAAGACTGAATCTGAGTAACGTCTTTCATTTCTCATGTTATAGCCGTTCCTCCCCTTCACCTCCACCTGATTATTCATGTGGGGAAGAAACTGGGCCACTTGTCCTGTAGAATTGCCCACATTGTGGATTTGGCCATTGCTTCCACATGATGATAAGAGAAAGTTACATTAGCAGAGACATCCATTAAACAGGAGAGCTGAGGCCATCTGACCCTAAGAATCGCAATAACAGGGACAAAGCCAAAAGGGAAGGAAAATGGGGGCCAAAATGGTGAGGGGAGCCAAAAAGTGCAGGAAGAAGCACGCTCGGCCTCACCAGCTCCTGACTTCTCTCTGAGTGAGTTCTGGCTTTCTGCATCTCCGCTCTTCGAACTGGCACCTCGGCCTTCAGGCAGGATGGTGGGGTGAGGGCAGCAAGGGAGGAAGGCGCCGGGGCATCTCCCCCTCTGCCTGCACTGCTGAGCTAACACTTACAAAGGGAGATTTGAAAAATTCTCTGAAACTACACGCTCAAAGAAAGGACAAATGCACTTCCAATCAAATCAATGTTGAAGGGGCAGCATCTTTATCAGCTGCCATCCTTCGGATTCATTTCACATTCAAATAAATAGAAAACTACTTGCAAAGGCAAATTAGACCCAGATTTACCTGCAGGTGGCATTTCCTGCCATAACTTGATGGCACTTCATCAACATCGGCTTTTCTGGGCTCGCTGATTAGTTCACGCTATATGAAAAGTGCTTTACCATAATTTTTCATTATCTTTACAAGTTATGCCATTTGGAATCATGTAAGGTGGCTAATGTTTTGGGGATTCTTTTAAACACTTTGCAGTCAGAGACTCAAAGACCAACTGCTGGTGACTCAGGGACCATTAAGACATCTGAGACATGACCATGATTAAAGATTAGTTGCGATAGTTATTTGGATATTATATAGTCTTTGAAATATAGAAACACTCACACAAACTAATGACGATGAGCATCCCGGGCTTGGTGTTTCTCTGGTTCGGCTGCAGTAGAGGTGCGAGGCTCTCAATGCAGGCTCACTCAATGTCGGTTTTACAAGAAAATGCCAGTCCTGCCCCCAGCTCCCCTAGCTGCTAAGGCAGGTACTTCTATTTTCCATGCAGCACAGAAGAGGGGGCCTCACCACAGGCACCAGGAAGAATAATGTCAAACCTGTAGCAATCTAAACCTGGGAGAAGCTTGAAATCTGAGGATCGATCTTGTCAGTCCTACCAGCGGGTCTTGTCCAGTTTTAAAAAATGAAATAGAACAGAATGCAACACAATGGGAAACAATCAGAGCATATTAAAAGAATAAGTACTATTTTGTGAAACTTTTGTTTCAATTATGTGTGTAGGTATCAGTGTGTACTGAGGGTTGATGAGAAATATATTTTTAAAATGTGAGTCAAGTTAAAAGGCCTCAAAGAATGATGCTCTAAGAAATTATATACTGGAGACAGTCACAATTATATATTGGATGATGAAAAACAAAATAGAAATTAAAAATTAGAAATTTATAATTTACCTCCAGAATAAGCCACGCTTGTAAGAAGCGATGACTTGGAAACATCACAGTGGTCTTGAATCAATGCTTTTTCCCCCATGCTGCTCATGAGCTGTAGAATCCATGCTTAAACATTTCCTTAACAACAAGTTAAAAATGAAACAAGTCTGTTGTCTTTTCTGTCTTACCTCCCTGAGGTGGATATAAGTTTGATGAATTTCTCTGCTCAGGTAATAGGATTTAGCATCCACTCATGTATTCGTTCACTCAACAAACATTTACTGAGACTATTGAAGGTGCTGAGACTATAATGGCAGAGAAAAAAAAGACAAAAATACCTGTCTTAGTGGAACTTTTGTGTAGGAGTCATGGGGGAAGCATAGGACATCAGCAAGGGAAATTGGTGAAATAGAAAATATGTCAGAAAGTGGGTAAATGATAAGGTGAAAAGATAAATAATAGAAAAGGGTCCTAGGGAATATTTGGGCTGTAGTAGCTTGCTTGCTTGCCTTTTTCTTTTCTTTTCTCTCTCTCTCTCTCTTTTTTTTTTTTTTTTTTTTTTAGGTGGAGTCTGGCTCTGTCACCAGGCTGGAGTGCAGTGGCGCGATCTTGGCTCACTGCAACCTCTGCCTCCTGGGTTCAAGCAATTCTCCTGCCTCAGCCTCCCGAGTAGCTGGGACTACAGGTGCCCGCCACCACGCCCGGCTAATTATTTTATATTTTTAGTAGAGACAGGGTTTCACCGTGTTGGCCAGGATGGTCTTGATCTCTTGACCTTGTGATCTGCCCGCCTCAGCCTCCCAAAGTGCTGGGATTACAGGCGTGAGCCACCATGCCCGGCCTAGGGTATATTAGATTTCTATTTTTCTGCATAACAAATTACTACAAACATAGCGGTTTAAAACAACACACACACTTATTGTCTCACAGTTTTTGTGGGTCCAGGAGTCTGAATGTGGCTTCACCAGGTCTTCTCTCCAGGGCCTCAAAAGGCTGCGATCAAGGTTTCAGCAGCTGTATTCTCATTTGAAAAATGGACTAGAGAAGAGTCCTCTTCCAATCTCATTCATGGTGTCAGCAGAATTCCTTCCTTCCATCCCTCCCTCTCTCCCTCCCTCCCTGCCTTCTTTCTTTCTTTTCTTTTGTTTCTTTCTTTTCTTTCTTTGTCTTACTCTGTTGCCCAGGCTGGAGTGCAGTGGTGCGATCTCTCGGCTCGTTGCAACCTCCACCTCTCAGGTTCAAGAGATTCTTGTGCCTCGGCCTCCTAAGTAGCTGGGATTACAGGCTTGCCACCACCATGCTCAGCTATTTTTGTATTTTAATAAAGATGGGGTTTCACCATGTTGGTCAGGCTGGTCTTGAACTCTTGACCTCAACTGATCCACCTGCCTCAGCCTCCCAATATTCTGGGATTACAGGCATGAGCCACCATGTCCAGTCCAAAATGTATTTCTTTATGGTTGTATGGCTGAGGTTTTAAATTAAGATTAGAGGTTTTAAATTTTGATTTAAGTCCAATTTATCATGTATTCAGATTTTCAGATGACTGAGGGCCCTTGCTTTTTGATGGCTGTCTGCTGGAGGCCACCTTCAGATCCCAGAGACCGCCTAGTTCCATGGGCCCTCTCACAACATGGCAGCCTACTTCCTCAAGTCAGCGAGGACAATCTCTTGCTCCAGTCTACTAAGATGGAGTCTTCAATAATGTAACATAACCGCAAGAATGACAGCCCATCACCTTGTCATATAATGTAACCTACTCAAGGAAGTGACATCCCATTACCTTTGCTATATCTTATTAGTTAGAAGCAAGTAGGAATAGGTTCTGTCCTCACTGAAGGGGAGAGGGACTCTTCAAGGGCTCATTGAGGTCACCTGAGGGTGTGCCCACCACAGGGGTGTTGCAAGCTTAGGCAGGGAAGGCATCCCTGAGAGGTGTCATTTGGTAAGGACCTGCGAAGGAGAGGGAGAGAGTCACGTGGCTATCGTGGGGAAGAGCAACTCCCCTAGAGGAAAAAGTGAATGAAAAAGCCCCTCAAAGGAAAACATAGCCTGTGTGCTGATGAGAAAGATAAAAGAGAGAGGGAAAATGAATGACGCAGGAGCAGGAGAGGAGAATTGCTGTAGTATGGCCCCTGAGCAGGCAAGCTCAGTCTAGCCCAGAAGGGCAGGGATTGCCATTTGCTAGTGGCATAGGCAAGTAATTGAGAGTGAAAGGCCTGGAGGCAGAGTATAGGGGCACAAATACAAGTGTAGATATGGTGGTAGAAACTTCTTCTAATATCTTAATGTGAACTAGGAAGCAAGGTCATCTGCTGAGAGCAAGGATTAAGGAGGAAGTGTTGGCGATTTGAAGGGAAATGAGAAGGTACGAAATAGTCATCCACGAGAGGTGGATGGAATGGGTCTATCCCTGGGAATGGACCAGGGAGTGTCAGCCTGTTTGCCCAGCAGCATACTGGGACCACCTGAGGTTAGTGGTTATGAATTATAGAGATACCAGTCAGCATGGTGAATGTTTTTCTTCAACATCTATGGGGAGATAGGCAAGGTACATGCAGAGTTGGCTTGGACCATAATTGTGGTTTATGCACAGAAGCAAAGAGGGGCAAGGGATTTGAAAGTGTGTAAGGTAGTGAGTAGAGTGATTGACCATGGACTTTGAGAGAAGTCAGATCCATCAAGCAGAAAATCAGTAAGGATATAGCTGAACTGAACAGCACCACCACCAATCAACAAGATATAATAGGCATCTATAGATGACTTTATCCAACAACACCAGCACACACATTTTTTGCACACTCACATGAAGATTCACCAAGATACAACACATTCCAGGCTATAAACCATACCTTAACAGATTCAAAAGAATAGGAATCATACAAAGAATGATGTCAGACCACATGAAATTTAACTAGAAATCAACAACAGAAAGATAGCTGGAAAATCCCCAAACATTTGGAGATACGCATTTCTAAATAACCCTTGGGTCAAAGAGGAAGTCTATCTTAGTCTATTTGGGCTGCTACAACAAAATATAAGCTGGCAATGATAGACTGGATAAAGAAAATGTGGTACATATACACCATGGAATACTATGCAGCCATAAAGAGGAATGAGATCATGTCCTTTGCAGGGACATGGATGAAACTGGAAGCCATTATCCTTAGCAAACGAATGCAGGAACAGAAAACCAAACACTGCATGTTCTCAGTTATAAATGGGAGCTGAACAATG
>NW_012121154.1:9234544-9254112 GCF_000951035.1 Colobus angolensis palliatus | reverse complement strand
AATAAATAAATAAATAAATAAATAAATAAATAAGCAAGCTTATTTCAACTCTGTAAGAAACTGCAGGCTGGGTATGGTGGCTCATGCCTGTAATCCCAGCACTTTGGGAGGCTAAGGTGGAGGGATTGCTTGAGCCCAGGAGTTTGAGACCAGCCTGGCCAACAAGGTGAGACCCTATCTCTACAAACTATACAAAAATTAGCTGAGTATGGTGGCATGTGCCTGTAGTCCCAGCTACTTGGGAGGCTGAGATGGGAGGATCACCTGAGCTCAGGGAGGTTGAGGCTGCAGCCAGCCATGACCAAGCCATTGCTCTCCAGCCTGGTTGACAGAGTAAGACCCTGTCTCAAAAAAAGAAAGAAAAGAAACTGCCAAATACTTTCCAAGATGGTTGTATCCTACTAACAATGCATGTCAGTTTTTAAAATTTTAGCCATTTCTAGTAGGTTTGTAATTGGTATCACCTGGTGGGTTTAATTTGCATTTCCCTAATGATAAATAATGTTGAACATGCTATTATGCAGTTGTCTTCTGTTTATCTTCTTTGTTGAAGTGCCTTTTCACAATTTTCTTTTTTTTAAATTTTTGATCGATTGGTTGATTTTTTTGAGACAGGGTCTTGCTCTGTTGTCAAGGCTGGAGTGCAGTGGCATGATACATCTGACTGTAAACTTGAACTCCTGGGCTCAAGTAATCCTTCTGCCTTGGCTTCCCAGGTAACTGGGACTACAGGCACATGCCACCATGCCTGACTTTGTTTTGTTTGTTTGTTTGTAGAGATCTCCATCTTGTTCTGTTGCCTGCCTGGTCTTGAGCTCCTGGCCTCAAGCGATCCTCCTGCCTCAGCCTCCCAAAGTGTTGGGATTGAAGGCATGAGCCACTGTGCCTGGCCTACTCTTTTAAAGAATTGAGTTGTTTGGTTTTATTATTGAATTTTGAGACTTAAAAATATATATTGAGGATACAACTCCTTTATCAGATTTTTGTTTTGCAAATATTTTCCACCAATCTGTAACTTTTTTTTCATTTTCTTGACTATCTTTTGAAGATTAGAAGTTTTAAATTTGTATTTAAGTCCAATTGATCACATATTCAGATTTTCATATTTAGGCCTCTGATCCATTTTAAGTTTAATTTTGTATATAGTATGACATATGCATCAAGGTACATTTTTTCTGATATTCAATTGTTGAGACTATTCTCTCTTGTTTGAATTGCCATTGTACCTTTGTTGAAATTTAATTGACAGTATATGTATGGGTCTGTTTCTGGACTCTCTGTTCTGTTCCATTGACATATGCGTCTATCATTTGCCAATGCCTCACTGTCTGGGTTCCTGTAGCTCAGTGGCCCTCACATCTCCTCTACCTCGGAGGATATTAGGCAATGTCTGGAGATATTTTTCGTTGTTATAATTGGTGGGTAGAGGTCAGGGATGTTACTAAATATCCTGCAATGCACAGGACAGCCTCCCACAACAAAGAATTATCTGGCCTAAAGCTAAGGCTGAGAAACTATGTAGCTTTACAGAAAAGTCCTGGAATGAAGTTGTGTGATCTTACAAAAGCAGTTTTGGAGGTGCAAGGAGAAGATTATGAACACGCAAGACTGCTGTGAGGATAACACTGGATGCCATATGTAAATGTCCGGGCACATGGCTCATGATGATTTCATGCTATTTCCTCATTATTTGTGACTGCTCCTGATCTTGACCAAGTTTTCTCTTAGCAATCCCTTCAGTATGGCCTCTGTACTTGTCTAGGGCCTCCATATTAGGTTTTGAGCCCCACACTGATGAGTCCTCTGTTAATAGGTCCCTGCTTGTCTCTCTGCTGCATGTACAAGCATTGCTTGTCCTGCTGTAGGGCCTTTGCTTTCAAGCTGGTGGCCACCTGCTCACTGGAGAGAATGGGTCATCAGACCTTGCTGTTCTGGAAGGGCCCTTCCTGGACCAAGTTACCAAAGGTTATGACCTGGTGGATGACTTCCTTTTGTCTTATTCTGATCATAGGCTTCTTGGCCACCTTGACTATGTGGATCTCTTGGCCAGGATGGACCTCTTATAGCTTGCTGTAGTTCTTCCAGTCTGTAAATTTTCCCTTGCTGGATGTTCATTTGACCGTTCATTCTTTCATTCTATAAATGTGCCAGTCACGGTGCTATGTTCAAGGACTAGAGTAAGGAATAAGATAGACATAATACTTGCCTTCATGGAGTTTACATTTTGACTGCGTTCAGAGACATTACATTGCTTAATACGTGCTCAAGAAAGATTTGCAAACTGAATGATGGTGTCAGTTCTCCTGTGCTCTGTTTATATAATGTGAATTCATTTATATTTTTATCTATGGCAGCTTTCATGCTTCAGTGGCAGAGCTGAGTGATTGTGACAGACACAACATGGCCTGAAAAGCCTAAAATATTTATTATTCAACACTTGACAAAAACGTTTGCTGTTCTGTGGTCAGATGCCTCAGATGTGTTCGGAGGAGAAGGTCATCTGGGGATACCTTCTGCGTTAGGGGTGAGGGGAAGCAGGCACTGCTGGGAACCACATGGGATCACAGACTCTTATGAACATGATGGCTTGTGGCGAAGAAGATGTTTTATGTTCTTGTCTGAAATATTAGTCCAGTTAGCACCACCTTCACACAGAAACCTGGAAAAATTCCCATGATGCCATCCCCCAAGGCAGTTTCTAGAGGAGAAGAGGAAATACTCTTTCTTCTAATGGATAAATAAAGGCCAAGCACAGTGACTCCTACCTGTAATCCCAGCACTTTGGGAGGCCGAGGTGGGCGGATCTCCTGAGGTCAGGAGTTTGAGACCAGTCTGGCCAACATGGTAAAACCCTGTGTCTACTAAAAATAGAAAAAGCTGGGTGTGGTGGTGGGTGCTTGTAATCCCAGGTATTCGGGAGGCTGCGGCAGGAGAATCACTTGAACCCGGGAGGTGGAGGCTTCACTGAGCCCTGATTGCACCACCGTACTCCAGCCTGGGCAGCAGAGCAAGTCAAAAAAAAAAAAAGAGGAAAAAGAAAAAATATAAAAAGTTCTGTGTGTAAATGAAAAATGCCTGTCTACCAAAATCTGTCCTCTCAATTCCATAGTGTGGAGTGGTATCTGCCAGACAGCTGCCCAGTCAGGGACTACATTTCCTAGCTCCCTTGTGTCCAGTTGTGGCCATGTGACTGGTTCTCATCAAGGGAATACGAATGAGTGTGACCGGTCACTTGAGGAAGCAAAGAAGGGGCTATAATTGCTCCAGACCTTCTTTACTCTTCTTCTATCTGGTTCCAGAGGACTCTGGGGCTCCAGGGCAGGGCTTCTCAAACTTCTATGTATAGGTTTGACTTACATGATGGTTAGACTTACAATTTGACTGTGATGGTTAGACTTACAATTTTTTGATGTTATGATGGTGTGAAAGTGATACAGTAGAAACCATTTTTCAAGTACCCATAGAACCATTCTGTTTTTTACTTTTAGTAAAAAGTAAAAGTATTCAATAAATTACATGAGGTATTCAACACTTTATTATTTATTTTGAGACAGGATCTCACTCTGTCGCCCAGGCTGGTGTGCAGTGGTGCAATCACAGCTCACTGCAACTTTGACCTTCCTGGTCTCAGATGATCCTCCCACCTCAGCCTCCCGAGTAGCTAGGACCACAGACTTGTGCCACTACACCTAGCTAATTTTTTTTTTTTTTTTTTTTGGTAGAGATCAGGTTTCATTATGTTGCCCAGGCTGGTCTCAAACTCCTGAACTCAAGGATTCATGTGTCTCCCAAAGTTTTGGGATTACAGGCGTGAACCACCGCACCCGGCCCTCAACACTTTATTCCACAATAGGCTTTGTGTTAGATGGTTTTGTCCAACTATAGACTAATATAAGTGTTTTGAGCATTTTAAGGTAAGCAAGGCTAAGCTGTGGTGTTTAGTAGGTTAGGTACAGTAAATGCATTTTCTACTTACGATATTTTTCAACTTACAATGGGTTTAGTGGGATGTAACCCCATCACAAGTTGAGGAGCATCTTAATATGAGTCACCTGGCCATGGGCATCTTCTTAAAATGCAACTCTGAAACTGTAGGTCTAGGGTGGGGCCTGACATCCTGCATTTCTGACAAGCTTGCAGGGATGTCCGAGCTGCTGGCACTTAGGCCAGTCTTTCAGAAGTGAGTCTCCTGGGGGATGGTGGAGCCGGAGAATGAAAGGAACACAGGGCTCTGAATCACTGCACAAGAAAAGCCACCTCTCCTTGCAACTTCTGACGTGTCACCTGAGTGAGAAATAAGCTTTTTTGGGGGGTTGGAGGGTGAGGGTTATTTGTCACGCAGCTAGTCTTCTAGAAGTAGTTCAAATGATTCACTGCTGCTGTTTTCAATATCTTGTCAGGGTAATTCAGGACAAAATCATCCCCGCTGCCCCTATCCCCTTAGCAAGGCTCTGTGTTCCAGATGACTGCTTTATGTTTTAAGGTATTTATACCTAACTGTGCATTTAAACCTTACAAAGCCCTCACCTTATACCATTAGTTCCTTGATGATGGTGGTGGTTAGAAAAGAAAAAATCTTGGTTTTGTCTTTGTTGACACAGATTAAAAACAGAGTGAAAATATGTTTTGAGATTGGGTTGTGAGGAAATGGCCTCTTCTGGTGGGAAGGTCAGTGGAGAAAAGGCCATGAGGGACTTTGGTCTTGAGAGGCCAATGCAGGGAGTTCAGCTGGAGTCGCTTATCCAAGGGGCTGGCTGGTGAGTGGCAGGACCCCACTGCAGGCTGCAGGGCTGAGGTTGGTTGAAACAGCTCAAATGTGCTGCTTGACATGAGTAACAGGAGCCCAGGCAGGGAGTCAAATGGGATATATTGGCTATGTGTTTGTGTGTGTGTGTGTGTGTGTGTGCATGCGTGTGTGTGTGTGTGTGTGTGTGTATTATTTAGAGGAGTTGCAATTGGAGCAGAGAGGCAGAGGGAGTCTGGACCAGTCCTGGCCCAGACTGGCAGAGGCCTTTTACACACTTCCAGCAAACATTCACAGTGTGAAGGCCAAGTCCATCTAAGGAATCCTGACCAGCTAGACACCATGTACCTGAATTCAGCCAAGGATATTAGTGGAAAGTTTCTCCCTGGGTTTGTGTAAGGAAAGCTGGAACAAGAAGGCCTGCCCCATCATTGTAGCTCTGCTCCTGCCCTTGCCTTCCCCCCCAAAAAAAAGCCAGGGCCAGGCCTTCTCAAGCCCTGCTGGCTTCAAAGGCTGGGTCTCAGCATGAGGAGGAGAAAGTCCAGGGGAAAGAGTTATTGGGTTTATTTTGGATAAAGCACCTGAATGAGTCCCAGAAGCTTAGCTTTCATCCCAAGGGATGCTCAAATAACAATATCAGGCTCCTGTGTCAGAACTTTGTAGACACAGCTGCAAACCTGAGGAAAATCACAAATTGCCGACTCTGACTCATCAGGGCTGCTTGCCAGGCTGAAAGCCATTCCTACTCAGTGATATGGTTTGGCTGTGTCCCAACCCAAATCTCACCTTGAATTGTAACTCCCACAATTCCCACATGTCAGGGGAGGAACCCTGTGGGAGGTAACTGAATCATGGGGGCGGGTCTTTCCTTTGCTGTTCTCATGATAGTGAGTAAGTCTCGTGAGATCTGATGGTTTTAAAAACAGGAGTTTCCCTGTACAAGCTCTTTTTGCTTGCTGCCATCCATGTAAAACATGACTTGCTCCTCCTTGCCTTCCACCATGATTGTGAGGCCTCCCCAGCCACGTGAACTATAAGTCCATTAAATGCTTTTTCCTGTATAAATTATCCAGTCTTGGGTATGTCTTTATCAGCAGTGTGAAAATGGACTAATACACTCAGGGAAATGATGTTGGATTTAGAGAAGGGACCAGTTCTAAAAAAATTATTCAACCTTCAGCAAGAATTCACTGAGCACCTATTCTATGCTAGGCATAGTGAGTATTAATTCCACAGACATAAGATCAACTTTCAATCCACACCTTGGTGTTGGACAAAAGGTCTTAGAACCTGGAAAGTGAGGGTTGTGAGTTGGTGTACTGATGACACCTGTCCGGGAAGGTTTGTCACAGAATTGTAAATGTACCAGTGAGGCCTCCGGAGCCCTCCCTGAAAGGCTCATGCCTGCCCCAAGACAGAAGTTCAGGAAGGCTGAGCTTGGTGCCTCCAGCCTCCAGGGCTCGGGAGCCTACAGCACAGGACACAGAGGATGGAGAGTGAGGAGAGGAGGAACTGAGGCCAGGGGAGAAAAGTTGGATAGAGAGCACAATGGTGGTCTCCACAAGGCCTATCCCCTCTGAAGTCTCCACTCCATTGCCAGAGTGTTATTTACAAGAAACCCACATCACATCATGTCGGTCTGCCCAATTAGAACCCATCAGCAGCCTCCTGTTGCCTTTTGAATGGAGGCCCACATACTGGCCAAGGCCGATTAGGCCCTGCGTGATCTGGACTCTGTGGCTCCCAGCCTCCTGCTGGCGACTTCTCTCTCATCCTCTGTGCCTGAGGCAACTGGCTTCTGTCAGGGCCTCAGATTTGCCAGCCTGATCACCGCACCATTCCTTCTTGGATAATCAAGCCCCGCCCGCGGTTCGCCTGCGCCTGGGAGGTTTGCTGCAATGTGGATTTTTATTTTGAAAATCAGGCCAGTCACTGGCTAATAGGTGAGTTGATCATCCTGGTTCCCTCAGACCCTGACTCTCCCCCAGACGCTTCCGTACCACAGAGCATGTTCCTGTCTGAGTCCTGGGCACCTTCAGTCTTCAGCAGAGCAGTCACTTCCTCCGGAGAAGCTGGGCTCACCTGCCCCCTCAGCCAGCAAGCCTCCTGCTGTGGTGTCCTTGACTTCTCTCTGGGGGCACCCACCACCCTGCGATTGTGTCACTGATTGTGGAATTACTTACCTGATGATGAAAAGAGGTGGGGAACACTGCCAGTCTAGTTCACTATCACAGGTGTGGCCCTTGCACAGCGCCTGGCACCCGGCTGACAGCTAAAACATACTTGCCGAATGGCAGTCCCAGAGCACCACTGCAAATGGTATATGTCTCTTAATTAATGATAACAGTACTAATAAAAGTATGCGTCAAGTATTTACTCTGTATTAGTCTCAAGTAATTTTTTTTTTCTTTTTTGAGACAGAGTCTCGCTCTGTCACCCAGGCTTTCCGCAGTGTAATGGTGTGATCTCGGCTCACTGCAACCTCCTCCCCACCAGGGGTTCAAGTGATTCTCCTGCCTCAGCCTCCCAAGTAGCCGGGATTATAGGCGCACTCCACGATGCCCAGCTAATCTTTGTATTTTTAGTAGAGACAGGGTTTTGCCATGTTGGCCAGGCTAGTCTCGAACTCCTGACCTCAGGTGATCCTTCTGCCTTGGCCTCCCAAAGTGCTGGGATTATAAGCATGAGCCACCGTGCCTGGCCCAGTCTCAAGTAATTGATCCCAGGCTGTTTCTCAGCATGGATGATGGTTCTATGTGTACCTATTTTAAAACTGAGTAAACCATCCAAATGTTTTTTGTGTACTTTTTGGTATAGATGTTATTTTGTCACAATAAAAGTATTAAAATTGGAGTCCCTGGATAGATGTGTGTGCATCTGTGTATCTGTGCGCTCGTGAGTCTCTGTGTGGTCATGTGCGAGTATATATACGTATATTCTCAGCCTTTGTCTTGTAGTGCCGCATTTGCTCACTTTGGCTTGCTTTGAGCCATGACTAGGTCTATCTGAGTTGGAAATCTAGATCAAGAAGCAAGAATCCAGCCGGGTGCGGTGGCTCAAGCCTGTAATCCCAGCACTTTGGGAGGCCGAGGCGGGTGGATCACGAGGTCAGGAGATCAAGACCATCCTGGCTAACATGGTGAGACCCCGTCTCTACTAAAAATACAAAAAATTAGCCGGACGTGGTGGCGGGCGCCTATAGTCCCAGCTACTCGGGAGGCTGAGGCAGGAGAATCACTTGAACCCAGGAGGCGGAGCTTGCAGTGAGCTGAGATCCAGCCACTGCACTCTAGCCTGGGCGACACAGCGAGACTCCGTCTCAAAAAAAAAAAAAAAAAAAAAAAGAAGCAAGAATCCAGGCAGGCCTGCATAACACAGAGACAGTTGAAGGTATGTCCCTGAATCTTATGACCCTTGTTAATTTTTAACGTTTGAAAAGGGTAGTGTACACAGGTCTCTGTTCTGAAGCATTCTTTCTATGAATTTCTCGTTTTATTCCATGTCCATTATGGTTGAAGCAGTTGTAGCTCATTTGTATTCTCTTGTTAAGCACTGGAAAAATAAATTGGCTCATGTCTTTCCTGGTGGTACCTGGATTTCAAGAAGTCAAATCTTTTCTGTCTTTGCTTCCAGTAACAAGGCACTCTTTGCGTGCTAACACTTTTGTGAATGAATTTATGATGCATAGGACAGTTCCTTTGCCTAATGGTTCAGCAGTCTCCCTTTGCTGTGGCTTTTGCCTTAAGGCAAGCATTTAAAGACATTAAGAGAGCATTCTGCTTTCATTCGCATGTTTTATTCTTTATTCCTAAGAGTCGTTTTAATCATATTGATTTGGAAGGACCCACCTGAAACTGCACAACCTCTTGTCTCCCTCTCTCTGAGGTCCCCTCCAGCTACATGGTCTAGGAGTCCCTACCATCTTACCCATTTCTGATATCCTTCCCTTGTCTTGACCCCTGTCCTGCCCCTTTGCCCAGGACATGGGCTCCTCCCACTTGTTGGCCTTGTCCTTGTACTCCCTCTACACCCTTCCTCACGCTGTGTGCTGGAAAGGGTCCAAGATTGGGATTTAGAAGCTGAGTGCTATGCTTCTTAGTAGCTGTGTGACTTTGGGCAAATAATCTTAAAGACCACAACTTCTTCGTCTCTGCAAAGATAATCGTTCTCATTCCTATTTTATACAGTGTGAGAATCAAATGGGAATATGCATAATAACACTTTGAAAACAATCGTTATATATATCCAGAGTAATAATCCTGCCATTCTAATGCTAGATTAACTCTACTGTTCATGTCCTTGACTCCTGGCCTTGGAATGAGGCTAGATGTCTTAGTTTTAGGGGACAAATCCTGTAGACATATGGGCTGTGTCAGGTGAAGAGATGGCCCAGGAAGTCCTAGGCAGAGCATGCTCTGTTTCAGAAATGCCTGCAGATAAACAGGGAGGCTTGAATCATTCCTGCTCTCAGAAGTGCTTTGGAAGGAGTATTCTTTTATTTAACAACTCTTTATTGAGCACTTATTCAATACCAGACTTTGTATTAAGACAGACCTGAGTTAGAATTCTAGATCTACCCAAGGGTACAGAGTAAGAGTGGTTAAGCCTGGACCTGAGAACCAAGGGTATACAGTAAGACTGATTAAGCCTGGAACCCAGGACGATGGGGGATGCCCCATCCAGAGTAATAGGAAGAAAGGGGGGATGCCTTCTTTTTTCTTTTTTTTCCCCTCCTTTGTTCTGTTCATGAGTGGCAGATGGGTAATCTCATCTCCATATCACAGGACATGCCCCTTGGATGCATTCCCCAAAACTGGGAGAAATTTAATTTCCTCGAATCTTAAACTTCTTGGCTTAAAAATAAACTGGAAAGAAATTATAAGACTCAGCTTCGAAACCTAGTACCCCTGTGCGGGAGGTCCTCAGATTAGCCTCTTAAGTCTTTTATAATGGAGAGTAGAATAAGGATGACAGGGCTAAGCCTGTTGGGTGGGGCAAATGGCATCCCCTTCCTCCAAAAGAAAATATTAAAATTCTTACCAGTCAGACTTCTGGCTTCTCTCTCTGTGAAAACTGGTTGTTGAAATGGTAAAAATCACTGTATTCCCTGCCCCTCCATGAACAACTTCTGACTGATTTCTCTGGTTTTTTTTTTTTTTTTTTTTTTTTTTTTGAGACAGTCTCGCTCTGTCACCCAGGCTGGAGTGCAGTGGTGTGATCTTGGCTCACTGCAAGCTCCACCTCCCAGGTTCATGCCATTCTCCTGCCCCAGTCTCCCGAGTAGCTGGGACTACAGGAGCCCACCACCATGCTTGGCTAATATTTTTGTATTTTTTAGTAGAGATGGGGTTTCACCATGTCAGCCAGGATGGTCTTGATCTCCTGACGTCATGATCTGCCCTCCTCGGCCTCCCAAAGTGCTGGGATTACAGGCATGAGCCACTGCACCCAGCCTGATTTCTGTTCTTGAATTTTCCTTTCTCAGAGCTACTTTTGTGGACTCTAAATTTTGTAAAAATTGCTTATCACCTTTCTAAAAATACCTTGTACACTCATGGTTAAGTCATAACTTTAGTTAAAACTTATCGACTTCACCTGTGAGGTTGCCTTTGGCAAAGCTCAAAAGACACAAGTATTTGCCATTTGGCCAGGCTAAAGTCAGGTATAAGAGATTAAAAGGATTTTAAGAGCGCCATGATCAAAAGTCAACTTAATTAAAAGCAGATATCCAAGCTATACCTATATAGAGTTGAAATGTTCATGAATATCAAGCAGAACAGGGTTTAACTGAATGGATTGAACTAATAGAAGAGTGAAGTAATCTTTTTTTGACTTTTTGTTGAAAACATTGCTAATCTTTGTTTTATTTTTCAGAGTCAAGGAAACTTTTTAGCTCTTTGACAACTGAGTATAGTATATACCTGTGAACAAAATTTGGAGCATATTTCTCTCTACCTGATTTCTCTAGAATTTGGAAAATTTGTGAGTATTCTTATGGCAATATAGTTATTTGCAAAAGTGGAATAAGAATGTTTTCTTTTGGCTGGGCACGGTGGCTCAAGCCTGTAATCCCAGCACTTTGGGAGGCTGAGATGGGCAGATCACAAGGTCAGGAGATCGAGACCATCCTGGCTAACCCGGTAAAACCCCGTCTCTACTAAAAATACAAAAAACTAGCCGGGCGAGGTGGCAGGTGCCTGTAGTCCGAGCTACTTGGGAGGCTGAGGCAGGAGAATGGCGTAAACCTGGGAGGCGGAGCTTGCAGTGAGCTGAGATGTGGCCACTGCGCTCCAGCCCAGGTGACAGAGCGAGACTCTGTCTCAAAAAAAAAAAAAGAATGTTTTCTTTTGCAATTGGAGAAATTTGTTGTTTTATCAAGGCTTTGACTGAAATGGTATGCTTTTCTTTAAGAAATCAAACTTGTCTTATAGAGCCAATAAAAGCCCCTTGGGAAAATTGGCCTCATTCCTTGTCTACACAGTCCCTGTACAGGGTTCTTAACCTGTGGTGAGTAAAGACTGTCACTTTCTAACAGGCCCAAGAGCCCCAAGTTATCTTGGTACCTTAAAAGAAGAGGAATTTACCCAATTCATAGGTATTTTGGGGTACAAACCCATGGCTGGGCTGGTCTTTAAAAAGTTTCATCTAAGATTCCTTATGGAACAGAGTTCCATCAAAGCCAATTTTAAAAGCCTATGTGAAAAATAATTATTCTTGCTGCACTTTATGCAAATAATAAGGCCAAGTATAATAAGACTAAAGTTAATTGTGCAAAAAAATCAGTCCTATCATGATTTGTTAACAAAAATAAGGACTGGAGAAATGATGTTTCAAAAGTTATGGCACACCTGTCATTAAATTCAAGTCTCATAAGTTGCTTTTAAGTTTTTGTCTGGATTTTAGATCAACCCTGCTTATTCCTGTAAACCAACCAGTGATCTCTGGCTGCAGCTCAGAAGAAACAAAAGGGATGAGTAATATAAAAATCCAGATCAATGTTCTAATTCTGGGCAATTATCCTCCAAATCCTGCCAGGTGATGGGGGTAAACCTGGAGGTTTCTTTTTTGGGAAAATAAGACCAAGGGAGCTAACTAAAGCCAAACCCCATGCACCCAAGTCTTAGCAGGCATCACTGTAGCCACTAGCTACCTGGGTGTGTCAGCAGCCTCAGAAGTTTCAGAGATGTCCTCACCCCCTTGTTTTGCTTTGGTCTGTGTCTTCTAATCTAATAACCTGGTTTGTCTCCTCTTGCCTTCAGACCATTAAGTTCCACATGATCCTCAGTGAGGGATACCATCCTCTCAATATTTAATAATCACCCTTCTACACAGACCCTCTAGACTGCCTGTCAGTGGGACACGACAGAGGCAAAATCCTGTCCCTGTCACCCTTGACTTGGCTGGATACCACTTTCACCAACTCATGGAGCCAACTCAGCCCTGCAGGGAAGAAATCAAGACCCACAGAACCACCACTGCCCCTCTGTCAGCACGAAGCAGTTACAGAAGGCAGACCTCTGTCCATTTTACCCCAAAGATTTGGGGTCATGGACTCTTGAGGGGGAAAATGTTACAGTCGGCAGCTAGTTAGGTAGAGCAGGGAAGGATAGGGCTCCACTCCCACCACGCGCACCAGGAGTGTTGGGAGACCCACAGGGGATGGTCAGGTGGTTGTTAACTTTCTCTAAAGTAGTAATTGGTCATAGCCGGTGCCAGGGAAAGACAGGCTCCTAATAGAAAACACGTGAAACTAATCAGCAGCTTCTCAATAAGATCTCAGGAGTGGGGAGAAGAAACGCGAGATCTCAGAAGTAGGCCAACAGATCAAACTCCAAGTCAAGAGGTAAGCTGCGCCCTTCGTTTCTCAGGTCACCTGCTTGGCCTTCTTCCAAGTTGTACTTTCCTTCTTTCCTTACTCTTCTAAAGCTTTTTAGTAAACTTTCACTCCTGCTCTGAAAAGAAAAAATTCTAGATCTGCCACTTAGTAGCTTCAGAAAGGCCCTGTCTTTCTTCTATTGTTCTCTTGTTTGTGTTTGTTTTCTCTTGTTCAAGATTTCCAGGAAAATGTTTTAATTCTTTTCAAATTTTCAGTGTCACCTCCACATTTTACAAATTTGAGCAGATTTCCACTAGCTGAAAACACAGAAGGCACAGGATATGGACTTCCTTAATTTGCCTCTTTAGTGTTTTTCCAAATCTCTGAAAGACATACAACCTTCTCCAAGTGGATGAGTGTTCTTCTGCCAAGTCTCCTCTCCATGCCCCCCGACCCCTCTTGGGGTACTCCGTATTCCTTCCCTACCTCCATTTCCTCCAGGCTTTCTGACTACTGCCTTCCCTGCCCGCAGCCCACAGTCACTTTCCCTCCTTTTCCCCAGCTCCCTCCCCTTGGGCTGAAAGCAGGCAAAAGTCATCTCCAGACTAAGAAATAACCAGCCAACCATGAGTAGCAATTTTCCTCTGTTTCTCCTTTGAATCGACAATGTTTCTGTCAGCAAGACTTCTGCCTCCTTACTTCTCATTCACTCCGCGACCTTTATAAATGTACTGTTCTACTAAAAGGTCTCTTGAACGTCCAAAAATAAAAATAAGTAATTCAGTCATATTCCTGCTTCTGAGTGACATCATTGCACATGTGGTCACTGATGTTACTCTTTGTTCATTGAAATTCTCTCCTCCCTAGGAGTCCATGACCCTGCACTGTCCAGTCTCTCCAACCACTCCTTCCAACCACTCCTTCCCCGACCCGTCTCCCCAGTGTGGCTCCTGTCCCTTTTCCCTTTGCCCATTTTCTACCTTGAAGATCATAATCAACTTTTACTCCTAGGGTAGTGGTTCTCATCCTTGGCTGCCCAACCTTTGTCTCCTTGAGGAGCTTTAAAAGAAATCCTGATGTCCGGGTCCCATCCCAACCAATTACATCAGAATGTCTAGGAATGGGTCTTTGGTGGGGCTCTAGCGAGTTGACTCTTAAATCTTTAGACTTAATTTCTCACCTGAATCTAATTTTCTGAAACACCTTCATTTTTAGTCTTGGTTATTGGCTGGATGAATATTTCCATCTGGGCAATATAAGAGCCCCGTGATGTCCCTTGTAGATCTGATCCTCTTCCTATTTTCTCCTTTCACTTGGGCTTGAAGGCTGTGATTGTCCTTAACTGTAGGCATCCAGTAAGTCTGAGGTCTGCTTGTTTCCCCTCCTCAAAAGTCCTCAAAACTCTCCCCTCCATTCTGGGTGGGCAGGTCTTGTCTCTCACCAGGACTGATATGAAGCACCTACAAGAGTTTCTCCACTTGCTCTTCTTCCTAGACAAGGCTGCCAGGACTAACTTCAGAGCCCAGGGCTGACCTTGTCTTTGCTCTGCTCTGAAATCTTTCCTGACTCTCCACTGTTCACTAATGGCTTCGTGGCCTGCTTTAATCCCCCCTCCACCCACTCTCTCATATACTCTCAGCCAAAACCCAATAACTTCCCACTACCCTGACATTCCTCCAACATTTCTCTTAACTTTGCTCAAGCTGTTCACTCCCTTATACTCGCTCTGCCTCTTGAGATTTCAAGAGATTTCCTTCCCATCCTTCAAAATCCAACTAAAATGCCACTTATCCAGAACAACTTTTAGCATTTCTGTATCCTACAGAATCCTGCATTCCGACTGTCACACAGACCACATTCTGTCCTGGGTTAACTGTCATGGTCTTTTAACTAGATTACAGGCAACTTGAGAATAGGGCCTGTGCTCTGCACACCATTAGTGTTTTTATATAGCAGCTATTTGAAAATTTTTATTATACTAAATCAAGGAGGTTTGCCTATGTGAGTGCTCTTTTTAGCTCACATAGCCCCTAAAATAACTTTCTAAACCATTAGATCCAATTTCAGTGTTAAATTGACATCTCCATTTTTTAAATCATAAATTCAAATATTGCAAAGAATGTATTTCCTCTTGTATGCATGCATGCTCTAAGTATATATTCATTTAAACCTTAAGTAATTATAGATTTGATGCCTTTAATCTTAAACTCCTGTGCTCAAACGATCCTTCTGCCTCTGCCTCCCAAAGTGCTGGGATTTCAGCTATGAGCCACTGTGCCCAGCCCTGATGCCTTTAATCTAGGAAAATATGTGCTATATAATCTCATTGGCAGAGCTAGTCTAAGTGGTCAAGGCAGACAAATAGCCAATCACACATTCAATCAGAAATCTGACTTTATTTGAAAACTCACATAAATGTAGGTGCCAATTCTGAGATCACCAGGATCTCTGCCTGGGCTCCTCGATCAAATAAGGTGTTGCCCACTTAACTATTTCTTACTGCTGAGGGCTGCATTCGCCAATTGTCCCTTTGTTTAATTCCCTAGAGGTTTTTACACCATAATGAACCAGTGTCAAATGCAGGACAGGTGATAGATGGAGCTTTTCCTTGCCATGTAAAGGGCCGCTGTATAGAGCAGGTGGACATGCACACAGCCTGCTAGAGTTTTAGAAAATGTACCTCCCACTTAGGAGGTCAAAGGTCACTTTATTGCTTCACAGAATACTAGGTTCTTCCAGGTGAGATCACTCTCCAAGAAGTAGTTTCATCAGAAGAAAAGATTCCATCAAACTCCTAGAGTTCTTAAGATAAGGCTGTCATTTGTGGTGGCCAGTTTCCTTCCCCAGGGGTGGTGGGACAGACTTAAGCTTTTATAAAGTCCCTGATAACTGAGGGTGATCTGCTACCAAATGCCCAGCAAGGGTTTGGTTTAATTCTAGGGTGTTGCCCCATTGTTTATACCCAAATGTTTACAACCACAGCTGTTATTACCACCAATAATCATAATCTCTACACATATAACTGGGGCCCTGCACACACTAGACATGATGCAGAACTTACTAAACACAAGAATCTTACTATGGTAAGACTTGGAAACTATTCTTGTGATTTTACAGGCATCCTGTCTGGCACCATGGTTGTCTGAAGCAGAAATGTCTGTTAAATCCAAATTATTTCAGCAAAGAGATCATTCGATTTTTGCCATGACTTTGGCCTGAAAAACAGCAGTATCAGGGGAGCAGGGGCAGATTACTTAGGCGAGCCCCAAGTTTACACAGTTTCAGGGGAAACACTTTAAAAAGAGAATATAAACTTTCAAATAAGATTCAGGGCCCATGCAAGTGTCAGTTTCTGTAAAGCTTTACAGCAGATCCGCGTCTACTGCAGAAATGCAACCAGGTTTCTGGTGGCGTGTCTCATGCTTGGAATACACACTTGAGGCAGTTCCTGGTGTGTGTGTACCCCAATAGCTACAGGGTTTACCACCTCTGGGGGCTGTGCCTCCACTGCTTGGAAGGTGACCCAGGCCCTGATGAAAACAATGGGTTCTCCTGCCGAATGCCTGGCTGTAGTTCCAAACTGGTGGGCTGTGGACCAGATGTGGCTGCATCTGGTTTGTTGTGGTACTGTTTTTTTTTTTTTTTCCTTGTGTAGCCTTTCTTATAAATGTGAATTAAACTTGTCAAACTTTAAAAACCAAAAAATTTCAAATACCTGAATTTTTTTTTCCTTCTCTTGAGAAGGTGGAATACTGTTCCATGCTGGACTTGACAAACCAGTAGCTTTAGAGGAGGGCGCACTCGCCCTTTGGCCAGTCCCCATCTGAGTCCCTCCTCTGTTCAGTTTCCTACCTATACCTTGGAGACATGCATTCATGATAAGGCCCTGTCCAAGTCAGCAGGGGCCTTGCTGGCCTCCCCGTAGTTCCTGCCCTGTCCCTATCCTAGTCCTTTGATCTCTGGCTTCCTGTCTTTTGGTGTCTTAGTAATTTGTATTATTTTAAAATAAGTAGTGCAGTATGAATATTTATATTCCATTTAAACTACATTTTTGTATAGGTCTTGTTCAGCTTGCACTGGCCCATTCTCAGATTACTTCATAAAGAACTACATGTGTTACAAATTTCCTAAGTTTTGTGTTCCATTTTATACATCACCTCTTTCCTTTTATAAAAATGATGCACGATATTAATAATTTTTGTATTGGAATAAAAGATTGAGTTTGGGAACTTTAGGCTTCCTACTGACAGGTGGAGTGGGGAGTCTTGATTAGTGTTGAACTGTTGGTTCCGATTGTCAACTCCTCGATGGTAGGGTTGTAATCACTTACGAGCCAAGCAGAACTCTCCCTTCCTACCACAGGCATCCCAATACATGACAAAAGCTATATTCGACCATTCATTTTGGACCAGTTCACTGCTGCTCGCTATGTTGGCTTCTGCATGAACTCCTTGGGATTTTGCATGAGAAAATTTCAGAATTAAAAGGAAAAAATGTGATGGAATTTATTACAGATGGATACTTTAAATCCTTTTTGAAAAAAGGTAAAATATCAATCAATGTAGCAAGCAACAAATATACAGCCAATTCATAAATGATGTAGTAAACTGACAAGCAAATACCAACGAGACTGAGAAAACTGTTTGGCCAAAAAAGCCAACAATCTTTCCCAGTAATGCCACTGCTTTTAGATTCAAGTTTCAAAAAACTCCTATTTGGAGCATTAAAACTTACCCAAAAAAACAAACAAAAAAAATCGATGAAAACTGCAGTTTTGAAAAACTAAGTTAACTCCCAGTAATCTACTTCAAATCAACACACAGCCTATATAGTTGGAAAAAGAAAATATTTTTGGATATATATTTTATTTGACAGTGTTTTAGAATATCATACAGTAAACAAGATTTCTGTAAAAGTTAATTTATCCATAGTGGTGCGTTTCATAAAAATAGTTGCTCACTTACAGTCTTTCTGTGACTATTAATACATGGAATTATATTTATAGAGATACAACTGTACAGGGTAAATTCACAGCTAACACTACACAGAAATATTATTTGGAATGGGATTTAGATGATGTGCTGTCTTCACAGGTTATGGATTACAGCCGCATAAAGCAATTACTGCACAAGTAGTAGCTGTGAACTGTGCAAATTAGAGTTTATGCCAGTGTAATCTCAATTTTTTTTTTCCTTTTGTGATACATGGAAAATAAAGGTCGGAGGATACAGTACCAGGACGTGCAGCTACACTACAGAAGCATTGTCCAAAACCAGATTCAATAAATTAATGGCAAACTATACTGGATTTCTAGTCCAGGGGAGAAAGACTAATTGAGATTAAACCAAAAGCATTATAAACTGCTACATGTGTTTGTGCTTTTGTTTATGATGAATGGGTTTCATTTTTGGAAACTGCTTTTACAAGCTGCAAGATCCTTCACTTGAGGCTTTCAACCTTATTCTCCTCCTGTCAAACAACTAAACTACTCCCATGTCTGATGAAAATTAAACTGCTATTCAGGATGCTGCAGTTACAAGGAGAGGGAACGATCAGCCCAGGAAGGCTATTACCTGTGACCTTTGAGATGAACCTGATCACCCCTTTTACTTTTTAGACTGCAAGTGCAGGGAGGTGAAGCTTATTTGCATTTGAACGCCTATAAAGAGTTAGAATATGGAAAGGATGAAGCCTCATTCATTTAGGGCATATTAAAAAGAAATTGCCTTCAAAAATACTTTGCCTTTTAATATGTGTAGCTACAGTAAGTACCAATGGATAATTAATTGAAGTTAACATTTTACAAAGAAATGCTAAAACAGCAGGAAAGGCAAGGCTTAGAATTTTACTAGGAGGCCAATCATAGATCCATAAAGATAAACATCTAGAAGTCGCTAACAAAATAAAAAACTTGCAAAGAATACAAGACAAAAGAAAACCAATGGAAACAAAAGGAAGAAAGAGTAAGGAAAGAAGGATAAGCAGAAAGGAATGCTAAAAAGACTCACGTTCTTTAATGAAAATAAATTGGTTATAATTTTTTAACATTAGAGATTCATTATAGTCTGAGAAATATAAGACAAATACTCTGCCTCTGCTCTGTCAAAGTGCAAATGAAGTCATGGAGACAGGGTTTAAAATAAGACAAAAAAGTGAAATCACATTGCTGACAAAAAAGCTATCCATCTCTGCTAGCCTGGGACGACAGAAAAGCCTCTTCATAAAGGAACTGCAGCGTTGCCAATCTTGATTAAACAAATTGTGGTCCTTCAATTATAACATTCATATTTTAGAGAAAAACCAATTAAGATCTATGAGCTAAACTGCAAAATTCTGACTTATGGCAAACTGTTCCCTAGGATACAATTTTTAAAACCTTTTTTTCTACCACTGAAAATGTACAGAAATATGATTCGAACACAGAAATGGCAATAAAAATGGCATCACACCAAGAAACTCACTAGATTTCTAAGTCATCCTGCAGGAGGCAGGGAACGCTGCTGCTAACACCGAGGATGGATGCCAAGGGTGAGCCATGGAAACATGTCATGGGTGAACGGTTCCGAATGTGTCAAAGAAACCCTTTAACCCCTGTCTAGATATGTCGAGAACAATTTATTTACAATGCTTTAGATCAATTAAAAGATATAATCTTGTCTCAGTTTCAGCTTGCTCCGTGCAGTTTGATTTTTAAGGCGATATTCCAGTTTGTGATTGCTCTTAACTTGTCCAGTTTCTTGATATAAAGTTTGGATGACATCCAAATCCTTCATGCAGTGGGGAGGAGTATTTTTTTTTCTCAAACTAAAGCTACACTGCACTGTCTCTCTGTGATGTTCTTCACGTTATTTTGGTTCTTCCATAGCTGCCAAAGCCCCCACAATGGAACCGGGGGCTTTAGGATCAGTTTAGGTCTGCGCGTGGACGCGATGCCGCCCAAGCACACCGGACACGTGGGACTTCACGTCGATGCTCCCAGGCCTTAGTGCCTCGTGGATCTATGCGTGT
>NW_012121154.1:9227062-9233674 GCF_000951035.1 Colobus angolensis palliatus | reverse complement strand
CACTGCCGAGAGGGCAGCGGCCGCGCCCCCAGGGATTTGGGGGTTCCCTCCGCCCCGCTTAGCCCCCACGCCCCGAACCCCGTCCGTGGACCGGGGAGGCGAACGCGAAGCCCGGGCCTAATCCCTTCGCCTTGGCCCTGCTAACTTCCAGGGGTGTCCTCGGGCCTGATAGTCCTGTGTGGACAGCTCACTTGACAGCTCTTGAATCAATCAATGGGTCTCCAACTCGAGCAGACCTCGGAATCACCAGGGTGGTGGTGAAAAATACAGATTCCCCGGGAGGACCAGGCCCAGAGATTTTAGCAGCACGGGGCCCAGGAAGTTCTCTGTATTTTTATCAGGCACCCAGGTGATTCTGAAAAAGGTGGTCTAGCAGGGGTATCCAATCTTTTGGCTTTCTTGGGCCAAATTAGAACTGTCTCCGGCTATACATAAAATACACTAACGATAGCCAATAGGCTAAAAAAAAAAAAAAAAAGTCCAGGCATAAATATCATCTTTTAAGAAAGTTTACGAATTTATGTTGGGCCACATTCAAAGCTGGCGACGGGTTGGACAAGCTTGGTCTTGAGCCAAGTTTTGAGAAACACTGATCTGGGTTCTCTCGAAGTTGGAAAGTGACGTTCTCACGTTCTCAACCAGTAGGTGTCACTCAAAGCATATTCCTAGCTGCTGTCAGTTTCAGAATATGGATAAATTCATTTTAAAACGATCATTTTTAAAAAATCGTTGTCCTTAATTACATTATTTTTCTTTGCCAAGTCCGGATGGAAATTAATTCTTCTTAGTACTTCTAACATTATGCAGGGCCCCAGGACTAGGATGATTCTTTCTAGGAAGTCTAGTTCCAACAGTTACTTAGGATTTAAGTTATCTACTTCCAAAAAGGATCTAAGACGATTGACAACATCAAAACACATATAAAACAATGATAAAAATGGGAGATGACTTTTTTTTTTTTTTTTTAAAGCAACAGCTGATCAGAAGCCAAGTAGAAGGACAGATGTATTAGGAATCTGTGATGAGTTAGCTACGACTGTGAGCAACAACAGTTCCCTGGAGCTTCTGGCCACTAAGGGGAAATGAAAGCAGGGAATCCAATTACCGTGAATCCTTGATATTTGTAAGAAATACGTCTCATGACCTTGGAAATGCTCAAATTTTGTGATATTCTAGAGTGTAATGTTTCTTCCACAGAATTGGTATATGGTCGTGAGTGGAGAACAAAGAAACCACAGGGATAGATTTGAATTCTGGGTGCCAGGTGAGCCTCCCTCACTAGCTAAAAGATTCAGTCCCATACAGCAGCCTCAGTGCATGTGATTCAAGTTCCTGCCTCTGTAACGTGTCAGAGGCTGTCAGGGATACTTGTGCATACTCAGTCATTTAATGTCCAAGGTCTACTTTGTTTGAAACTTGAGGATTCTTATATAGTACCTTTGATACTGATTTATAAAGCAGTAAGGAGAGGAAAAGGGCAATGGCGTTGGTTTTCCCCGTAATTCTGGCCATCTTTAGAATGGCAGATGAAAAAAGTTTCTCATTCTACGTGAAATTCGAATGGAACATTTTGGGCATAATGTTAACCTTCCTTCTTCCATACACTGATGTCCATTATCATTTTCACGTAGTAAAATCCTAGAAGAGCATCAGAAGCCCTGGACTCTAATCCTGGCTCTGGCATGTATTTACTCGCGACGTGATTTTGGACCAACAACTAAATCTCTCTGAGCCTCAATTTCTTCCTTTGTAAGATGGGGATAAAATATCCAACTTTACAAATGTGAGACATACACTTTCTAAGGGAAAGCATGTTTTTCTTCTGCACCTCACCTGCTGCCTACTTACGGATTGGGCTCCTGTGGAAGCCACCTCATTAACTAGTACCCTTGCAGGTGAGGTTTTGAATAAGTGCAATAAGGCAGTCATTTCCAGGTGCTGTGATTCCCAGGTGTCATTTTGCTACACCTCAGGTATCCTTGGTTACCTTAAGGAATAGTCTGAAATCCTCAAAGGCAAATATATCCAATGAAAATGAGAATGTGTTCTACTTTTGGGTGGGTTAGAGTTTAAAATCAGACTGACAAATGATAGGTGGTGGCAACCCACCCATCTAGCGAGATACAGCTTAGAAGAGTTAAAAAGTGGTCTTCAAAAGGCCTAACTAGAGGGTTGCTTGTGTACGAGTGATCTCTGACTTGGACCATGGTAATGATATTTCACATTTTAATAGCTCTTTTCCCCATCATTACATCACATATGGTAGAGTTAATTAGCTGGCCTCAAATTACTTCTTAGATAAAGGGAGAAGGTTGATATTACTCACACTATCTCCTGAAGGAGGAATTGAAGCAGAGAGAGGTTAAGTAACTTGACCAAGATTACAAAATGGGCCAGTCAGGAGTAAAATTTGGGGTTTCTTTACTCTTTTTACTTAGAAATTATCCCAAGATGTTACCTTGCAAATAGGATCAACATATGTGAAATGGGCATGAACAGTGGCCACTGCCAACCAACAGGAACCAGATCTTGTTCTTAAGCAGAAGATTTAGCATTTATTTCTGAACATCTGACTACATGTCTGGCACTGAACTGGAGAGTTCCTATCCAGAAAAATGAAAACATATTAAACCAGACAAATAAATGTCCATCCATCATTAGTTGGCCTCAAATTACTTCTGAGATTCAGGGAGACACTCTTTTCTTTCCCTCCTCCACTGATTTTTCATATCGTGAAAGGTGAAATTATTCACAAATTCAAAGATTCCTCTTATAAAAGTTTCTCAGGAGTTTGTTCATAGATCATTAAACACTTAACAGTGAGAGAAACTAAAAAGCTAAAATGTTCCAAGTCACTACTGATTAAAAATATTAATGAGAAATTAAGATTTACTATATCATAAAGTGATTTAAAAGATAGACATGTATATGAGTGGTTGAATAGTTTCATTTTTCTGCATAGGAACTCTTCAGTTCAGTATCAGATGTGTGGTGTCTGCCCAGGCACTAGCCTGCAAAGCTCTGTAAAGCACCAGGGGACTCTTCAGCAGGCAGCCCGTATCCCACCTTGCCCTATCACCTGCCTCAGCAAGGTGACACAGATTGTGGTGGACAGGAAGAGTCCTTCTCTAAGACTGGAAAATCTAGTCCTTACGAAATCTTGATATATAATAACCTGAAGAGTTCAATTTAGTTCTGCTTCCTTCAGACCATGTTTTTCTCCTTCCTGCCTTCCTGCCTGCCTGCCTGCCTGCCTCCCTCCCTCCCTGCCTGCCTCCCTCCCTGCCTCCCTGCCTCCCTCCCGCCCTGCCTGCCTCCCTGTTTCCCTGTGTCCTTCCTTCCCTGCCTCCCCCCTTCCCTCCTTCCTTCCTTCCTTCCTTGTGTCCCTTTCTCCTTTTTTGAACCTGGACATTGGCTAAAGTGTGTGATCATGTTCATTTATGAGGTGGTTGCCAAGGAATATGTACTACACAGCATCATTCATGTTCTGAGATGCTCTAACTACAATTAGAAAAAACAGAGACCCATCGTAGAAGGATGAAATCAGCCATATCTGGCCTGCTGGGATTTACACAGCCTCTTTGTCTAATGTCCCCAGGCCCAGTGGCTGAAATTAAGAAGGAAACAGCCTTTCATTCCCAACTGGCTTCCTCAGCCTGCCCTCTCTACCACTATCCTGGTGAAACTGCTCTAGTCAAGGTTGCCAATGACCTTTCTGTTGTGAAATCCAGAGGACTCTGTATTCGACTTAACACAGTTGGTCCTCTGCATCCGCGGGTTCTACATCTGCAAATTCAACCAACTGAGGATGGAAAATATTTGGGATAAAATACGAAATAACAATATAACAATTAAAGGTAATACAAATTTAAAACACAGTATAGCAATTGTTTACATAGCACTTACATTGTGTTAGGTATTATAAGTGACCTAGACATGGTTTAAAGTATATGGGAGGATGTATGTAGGTTATATGCAAATATTGCACCAGTTCATATAAGGGACTTAAGCGTCTGAGCATTTTGATATTTGTGGGGGTCCGGGAACCAATCCCCCACAGAAACTGCAGGACGACTATATCTCACCACATTTTCACCCAGCTGACTACTTCCATTAACAAACTGGACTCTTGGCTGTCAGGACACCCCATTCTCCTGCTTTTTATCCTACTTCTGGCAGTTTCACCTCAATTTACTTTGCAGGTTCCTCTTATTTTACCTGACCTTTTAAGGACTTGGTCTATGTAGTTTTCTTTCTCTGCATTCCCTCCTAGGTGTTTTCATTATTCATGCAGCTTTTATACAACAAGACTCCCAAATATTTCTGTTGAGCTCTACCAGCTGTACACTGGTAGGTCCATCTGCCTTCTTGATGTCCACTTGGACAGTTCATTGGCTTCTTCAATCTAACAAGTCCAAATAGAAATCTTTCCCCCCCAAGCCTATCCTGCACTCTCTCCCTTACTTCCCCATCTTGGTGAATGGTACAGTCATCACTTGGAGTCATCCTTGATTCCTTTCCCTCCCTTATTGCACAAATACAACCCACCTGCAAGACTTATTAGTCTTATCTTCAAATATATGTGGACTCTGTCAACTTATCTTCACCTTCACTTTCACCGCCCTAATTCAAAATATAGGGATTTCCTGGAAGGATGCAACCACTGTGGGCTGCTGAAGACACAATTAAAAGAGGGCCACAGTGTGGACATCTTTCATAAACCCTTGGGGATGCTGTTGAAGACAGAAATTTCAAAAATGAATTTCAGTGCTATTCAGAAAAGAGAAGCGTAGTCTACTGTGAACCACATACCGTCCCTAGGGCAACTAACCTAATTACCCTACTCAAGGGATTGGCCTGCCAAGCTATCATTTCTCACATTGGCTACAGAAACCCACTCTTCTTTCATTCTACTCTTGCCCACCTCCAGTGATTATCTGTATAACATTCACAGCAATCTCTTCGAGACATAAATTAGATCATGCCATTCCCTTGCTTGAACACTCAATGGATCCCCACTGCTCTTAGATCAAAATTCAAAATGATTTAACGTAGCCTACAAAAGCCTGCATGATCTGGTTCCTGCCAGCCTCGCCAGCTTCATTTCCCCTCATTGCCTATTCTCCACCCACACTGGTCTCCGTTCAGTTCTTCAAATGCTCCAAGCTCACTTTCCGGGACATCATTGTTGACTTCTCTGCTGGGGGAAAGCTTCCCCACAACTATCTAAAAAGAACATGGCGGGTTCTTTTTTATCCTTCAGGACTCTTAATATCATCCCAGAGAACTCCAATCTACAGTAGATACTCCAGCTTCCTCACTAGCATCTCGATTTTATTTCCTTGTAGTAATTATAATGTGTAATTATACTTTTGCTTGCTTATTTGATAAACATCAGTCTCAAATGCTAGCTGTAAGTTTCATGAGGGCAACGACCACACTGGCCTTGTTTATCACAGTGTACTTAATAACTAGCATAGTGCTTGACACAAAAATAAGTGCTTGATGAATATTTGATGAGTGAATACATATATTCCACAAATAGAAATGGAAGACTTGAAATCAAATGCTGACTTGAGGAAACACTTCAGGGCAAAGGATTTTCATTTAAAGTATAATCTGTCAAAAACAGGTTTGTGTTTGGAACTTTGATCAGTTTTGAGAGGGAGGATGGTGGTGAAATGGTAATGTGTATGTGAAGCAGGAGGGGAAATGACTAAGTTTGGGGAGAGTGAACAAGGAGGAAGCCAGCCACAGAAATACACTAGGAAGAGTTCCCAGCTTTCATTGGAGGCCCCTTAGGATGGAGAGGGATGAAGAGAAGCTCGGATTCCCAGGGCGCAAAGTCAAATTCTGAATTTTTATGGTTGTTCTTTCCCTTGTTATGAGCTCTAATGATGCAGTAATAGCTTTACGTAAAGGAGCTCTGTCCCTGGGAAGTCATTAACCAACATGCCAGAGAATATTCCAATTAACCCACAGGTAAGATAGACTCTAAATATCTTATATTTCACTGTGGGAGAAGCAAGCCCCTCTCCTAAGTTAGGATCAAGTTTCTTACCCTTCCTATTGTCAGTTCTAGCCAGTTTGGATCTTTCCTAGAAAACAGATTGATTAATCCATAAGTACATATCAGTATATATACACACAGATCATACACACCCCATTATTTTTGAGTTAAAAGACGTATGGTTTCTCAAATTATCTTGTAGGAGCCCAGCAATATTAAAAAATAAAATGTGCTCCTTCACTTCATAAGCCAGAGATAAAAAAATCTCATCTACAGAAATTGTGTTTCAACAGCTTATTTATGATATATAACCAAAGTGATGGTAAAACCAGAGAGCTGACCCAGTAGGAATAAACTGCTTGTTGCAGTAAATAAGTATCTGTATTCTGGGTTTTCCCATATGGCTCTTATCTCCAGCAAACATTTGTACAGAAGAGGAAAGCATAACCCACATCAAAGGAGAGTTAATTTTATCCTGTGCTGAAGACACAAAGGTTGAGAAAGAAAAATCTTTTAAGGATTGTGCCCAAACTATAATGGTTCATTTGCATCTGTTCCACCATCACCAAGGTGATTGCTTTTTGTAACAAAATATAAACAAG
>NW_012121154.1:9109170-9226917 GCF_000951035.1 Colobus angolensis palliatus | reverse complement strand
TGGGGCTAGAGGTGGGGGTGGGGCTGGAGGTAGGTGGGGAAAGAGACTTTGTTAACTGTCCCATAACCTCACCAATGGCCTTAGGGCATCCAGCTTCAGGCTGAAGCCATGAATAAGAGTTCTACATTGCTTTCCTACTTTCAGTACAGGGCACAAAACCCCCCTAATGACTGCCTTTTGGATTAGAGTGGTCAGGAAGATAATAGAAGCATTATTGCTACTGATACTACTCATAATGGCAATAGCTAACACTGACTGAGGTACTTACTAGATGCCAGGCACTCTTTGAAGGCCTTGAAATGTATTAACTAATGTTAATACATGTAAACAGACACATTTTACAGATGAGGAAACAGAGACACAGAGGTTAAGGAACTTGTTCAAGGCCACACAGCTGGTAGCTAAGGGCCATTGAATGGCTTTTGGAATTGGGTAATGTTCTACAAACTCAGCTGAAGCACTGACACTGCATGTCTTTACTGTTTGCTAGTCTGACTGAGAAATGAGGGCTCATGTCTTCTAGGGCAGTATAACAGAAACTTCCATCTAAACTGATTGTCAGAAGCAGGTCCATCATTATTCCTAATGGAGACTCTGAAATGCCATTTGTGTTTGAACCTTGGACACAGGGGGACAATCGCTATGATTCGAGCATTGATCTGTGAAAATACTAGACATCTGACCTGGAGGCCAGATGCAGTGTCTCACACCTGTAATCCCAGCACTTTGGGAGGCCAAGGCGGGTGGATCACCTGAGGTCAGGAGTTCAAGACCAGCCTGGCTAACATGGTGAAACCCCGTCTCTACTAAAAATACAAAAATTAGCCAGGCGTGATGGTGCATGCCTGTAATGCCAGCTATTTGGGAGACTGAGGCAAGAGAATCACTTGAACCTGGCAGGCGGAGCTTACAGTGAGCTGAGATCATGCCACTGCACTCCAGCCTGGGTGACAGAGTGAGATTCCGTCTCAAAAAAGAAATATGACCTGCAATCAGAGAACAACAGAATTGGATTTCTTAAGGTCAGGGATATTACTATCTACTTAAAAAAAATCTTCACAGTGACATTCCTTGAAGCTGAATTGAATTGAAAATACTCAGATACTGAAGACACTGAGTCACTTTGAGACATAAATACTTACTGCTCAAATGACTAGAATTATTCTGTAAAAAGATCCATGAATTTAGTGTCATTTCTTATAAAAACTCTTTGCTATTGCAACCTACAGTTGTCTGGGGTTAGACAATACTGGTGTGGTTGTATTGAAATCTATTTTCTTTTAATTTAGAATATTACAGGAATATACTAAAATGATTAAGGTAGATCAAAGGACAGTAATGTGAAGTCATTTGGCATTCAAAAGAGAAACGTTTTAAGGATTGTGTTCAAACTATAAAGGTTCATTTGCATCTGTTCAGCCATCACTAAGGTGATTGCTTTTTGTAATAAAATATAAAAGTACCTTAAAAAATTGCAGAACAAATTATTTTACTTTGCATCTGCTCTTTCTGAAGCATTGTTTCCAAGTATGGAGCCATTGTAATGGCCTTCAAACATGTATTTGTTTCACTTTTATTACCAGAGATGTAAACTAGATGTTATGAACATTAATAATTTCTACAGTGGTGATGGTATTTGATTATCGAAGCTGCACATTTATATTCATTTTAAAAGCATAATCAAAGGTGCAGCAATGAATCTATGGCAAATTTTAGCTCCCTCTATGGCCCAAAGGGCAAATATTATGGATAGGTGGGGCTGTTAACAATGGAGCTACTATCTATTGAGTGCCTTCTATGTACTAGGAGTTCTGCTGCGTGGATCACATATGTACATTACCTTTCAATCCTCATAACAGTTCAAAGAACTATGGTGCTCTTAGGCCAGGTGCAGTGGCTCACACCTCTAATCCCAGCACTTTGGGAGGCTGAGGTGGGCAGATCACTTGAGATCAGGAGTTCAAGACCAGCCTGGCCAAGATGGCATAACACCATCTCTACTAAAAATACAGGTGGTGCACGCCTGTAATCCCAGCTACTAGGGAGGCTGAGGAAGGAGAATCTCTTGAACCCGGGAGGCGGAGATTTCAGTGAGCTGAGATTGTGCACTGCACTCCAGCCTGGGCGACGGAGCAAGACTCCATCTCAAAAAAAATAAAAAAAGAACTATGTTGCTATTATCCCCATTTCAAAGATCAGGAAACTGAGAGGTACATAAATTAAGCAATTTGCCAGGACCACTCAGCTAGTAAGTGAGAATCAGGATAAATGACTAACTCTAGAGCGCAAACCCAAAACACTACTCTTATATTAATAAGGCTTTCCAATCTTTTCTACATTGGGACACATATAAAAAAGGATGATATCTAGACAGTGCACTGGAGTAAAAATGAGAATGATCAAGTTCTGAAGATACCAAATTCTTTCTGAACACTCCGATGGCTAAGGGGAGTCAATATCTTGGTATAACTCATGAGAGGTGTGAGCACAGGTTAGGAAACTCAGCTCCATTTTCTAAGATTTTAAAAAATCCTGGACTGGTTTGGGAATGTGGGGATGCCGGAGGATGAATTTGAATGAGTAAAATCTGCATTAGAGAATCTGTGAGAAATGTGCTGGTTCATTTATTTCAAGCATGTGTTAAGTGTTTGAATGATGCTTGGAGACCTTCTTACCCTCAAATATTTAAAGACAAACTTTGAGGCAGTGGTTTTCAAACCTGTTTGGAAAGCAACACATCCTCCTTCTCAAATACAGTTTAAATGAAAGCCCAATATGTAAAACAGATAAAAATGGAACTGCTTTTGTTAGTCAAGTAGGACCCAAAGCCTGCTGCCACCCACCCCGACTCCCACCCACAGAAGCCCTTTAGGCCATTTCTTGGGTTGCTCCAGGCTCTAACAGAACAGTCTGTAAACCACTGCATGTTGAAAACCACTGCATGAAGAAGCAGTGTCTCTCAAAGCTCCCATTAAAGTGCAGAAATCTCTACTCTGGTGGTAGAAAGGCAAGGAAGTCAGAGATTTGCTTAATAGACTCTGTTTTTAAGTATTGGTAGCTGAGAGTTAAGACTCTAAAGAAGGGAGATAATGCACAGGGAAGTTTTGCTGAAGTAAGGGGGTTGGAAACATCTGTCACACAGCAGGGAAGGACAGGCTTTACCTTTCCATAATTTTTTCTAGGGCATTCAGTCACTTGGAGCCTCAGCTGACTGTTCACAGTCCTGCTGAGTCAAGATTTGCCCTGCTTGTCTTTATGAAGCAAGTCAGCAACTTGTGGTAGAGAGTGGCGACTGGGAGACCTGGCTTCCACCTCTAGTTCTGCCCCTTGGTGTGAACTTGGGAAGTCATGTAACATTTTCAGCCTCAATTTCTCATCTGTAAAATGGAACAATACCTGCCCTACTTCCTTCTCAGAGTTGTAAAGAGCAAATGAAATAATCTATATGGATGTTATATGCACATTAGCCATTAAATTAATAGTTTGAATCCAATTATTTTTATTTTTTGAGATGGAGTCTTGCTGTGTCACCAGGCTGGAGTGCAATGGTGTGATCTCAGCTCACTGCAACCTATGCCTCCCAGGTTCAAGCGATTCTCCTGCCTCAGCCTCCAGAGTAGCTGGGATTACAGGTGTACGCCACCACATCCAGCTAATTTTTGTATTTTTAGTAGAGATGGGGTTTCACCATGTTGGCCAGGATGGTCTTGTTCTTTTGACCTTGTGATCCACCTGTCTCGGCCTCCAAAAGTACTGGGATTACAGGCATGAGTCACCCCGTCTGCCCTGAATCCAATAATCGAATTGACAATTTACCAAGATGATATGCGTTGTGCAAATAAGCACATAAAAGGGCATCTTTTATGTTCAGCATCAGTAGTAGAAAAATAAAAATTAAAACTACAATGAGATACCACTGCATACCTATATGGCTATAATTAAACAACAATGACACAACTGAAAATTACTGGCAAGAACAGGGAGTAATTAAGACTCTCACACAATGTTGTTTGGAATAAATGGTAGAGTAGCCACTTTAGGAAACAGTTTGGCAGATCCTTAAACATTTAGTTAACATCTGACTCAGGAGTCTTACTCTGAGGTGTCTACCTGAGTGAAATAAAAACTATATTCACACAAAAACCTGTATGCGGATTTCTATGGTGACTTTATTCATAATCACCAAAAACTGGGAACCACCCAAATATCCATCAACTGGCGAATGGATAAGCACTCTGTGGTACAATGGGATAGTTCTCAGCTATGAGATGGAACAAGCGACTTATACACTCAACGTGAGTGGATTTCAGCTGCGTTATGCTAAGTGGAAGAAGCCAGATTAAAAAAGTGACATACTGTGTGATTCCATCTGTATGACATTCTCAAATAGGCAAAACTAAAGGGAGAGAAAACTGATTAGTGGTTTTCAGGGCTGGGTGTAGGAGGAGGCTTGACTACAATGGGGGATAAGAGAATTTTAGGAGGTTATGAAACTGTTCTATATCTTAATTATGGTAGTGATGATATAACTGTGTATTTTCTGAAACTCATAGAATTTACACTAAAGAGGGTAAATTTTAATGTATGTAAAGAATACTCAATTTTTAAAATGGAAAAACTTAATAGTGCTGATTAGTATTTTTAAACCTGGGTGAAGAAACTTTTTAAGTTGATTACACCTTTTGGAAAGAATATTTCCACCACTACTTTGCTTTATAACTTCAAGCCTCTGTGTCCCTCACCATTAGCTCAAGATGAGCCTTAGCCCAATGAGACAGATAGTGAATTCTGAGTTCATAGAATTAGAAGAATCTGAATTAAAGAGGTTTTACTTTAATCTTTAGAAGGCATCTTTAATCTCAAAGCTTTTTTAGAATCGTGTTCTTCTTCATCACAGAAATACAGCCCTGTCTGAAGTGGCAGAGAGCTGTAATAGGGGATGAGAATAATTAATCAAAAAGTACTTATGTCACGGGAGAGATGATGGAAACTGATAATAGCCACATTTTGCCAAAGATGGAAGAAGTGGAAATGAATTACTCAGAGGATACTCTTGGGCTCCAGCTAAATCCATACCTTCTGAGGTATTCAGGATCTTCCTCTTGACCTCTTCGTCTCCTCTGTAAACCATTTATGTGCAGGGCTCGGGCATAAGATGAATTCACTTCTAGACTAGGCCTCATGAGTGGTGTGCAACCGTATCCCCAAAAGCGTGTCCCCAGGGGACAAAGCCAAAACCTTTTTTTTTTTTTTTTTTTTAACAATTCTGGCTGTTTAAAAAAATGAATTAGTGAAAATAGAGCTCTTGTGCCTGGAGCTGTCCAACTGTGTTACTGTATTTCAGCAAGGGTATCCTTAGATATTTTTTTCTGTACCCAGCTTTATCTTTCAAAACCCTTTCTTCTCATTTATATCTTTCTATGTTAGAACCCAATACCCAGCTGCTTTATTCAACAAACATTATTTATTTATTTAGTCACCTGGGCTGCAGTGCAGTGGCATAATATCGGCTCACTGCAGTCTCGACCTCCTGGGCTCAGGCAATCCTCCCTCCTCGGCCTCCTGAGTAGCTGGGATTACAGGTGTGCGCCAACACACCTTTTGTATTTTTTGTAGAGATGGGGTTTCGCCATGTTGCCCAGGATGGTCTTGAACTCCAGGGCTCAAATGATCTGCCTTCCTTGGTCTCCCAAAGTGCTGGGACTACATGTTGAAGCCATTGTGCCTAGCCAACAAATATTTATTAAGCATCTACTTTTTGTGTTGTACAGGTTTATGCACTGAAAATGTGCCCGTGAAGAAAGCAATATTCCTGTCTCCATGGACCTTACTATCATACTGGAAGAGACCAAAGATTAATGTACAAATAGGTGATAATAGAAAGTGATATGGATTGGTGCAATGAAGAAATATAAGGTAAGTAAAGGAGATAGAAAGTGGTGGGTGTCGTTTTAGATAAGCTCATCACGGAACATGATATTAAGCAGGGATTTGAATGCAGAGGAGGAGAAAGTCACTTGGATAGTTGAGCTAAGAACAGACTGGGCAAATGTAACAGACAGTGCAAAGATCCTGCTGAGAGAGGGCTTGACATGTTTGAGGAATGACAAGAGGACTGGGAGGTAGAAGGAAGTGTGAGATCATATAGGGCTTCGAGAGAGTCTGGATTTTATTCCAAGTGTGATGGAAGCCATGGATGGTTTCAAGCAGAGAAATGGTATTTTAAAAGGCCAAACATGGTTGCTGTGTGCAAAACAGATTGCAGGTGGAATCAAGAACAGCAATCTGGGGGCTACTGTGGTAGCTCGCGCAAGACGTGATGGTAGCTTGGATATGGGTGGTTATGATGGAGGTAGTGAGAAGGGGTTGGATTCAGGACATCTTTTTGAAGATAGACTAGAGTGGACCTGCTGATGGATTGAATGTGGGGTGTGAGGAAAGACAGCAGTCAAGGAGGACCCAGAGTTTTATTTATTCACTAGAAAACACCAGTCTGGGCAACATAGCAAGACTCCATCGCTACAAAAAAATAAATTAGCTGGGTGTGATGGTGTGTGCCTGTTGTCCCAGCTACTTGGGAGGTTGAGGTGGGAGGATCACATGAGTCCAGGAGATCAAGGGTGCAGTGAGCCACTGCAAGAGCTTGTCTCAAAAAAAAGAAAAAAGAAACTACTAATTTTTATACAGGCTTGTGCAAGGCACTGGAGAAGTAAAGAACAACAAGACACAGTGCCTTCAGGGAACTCATGGTACTATTTCAAATTTCTAGACTTCTAGAGGGAAGTACAGGGTGCTGTGGAGTGGGCGGGAAGAGAACAGATTGTTCTGTATATGGGCCTTAGGGAAAGTGTGAGTTTGAGTTTGAAGGGAGAGTAAGAGTCCACTAGATGCAGAGAGTAGGGAAGAGTATCCCAGAAAGTGGGATGAACAAGGGCTGAGCTCAGTGGACTGCTGTGGGAAGAGGGAGAGGTGCATGGGGTGGTGGTGGAAGAGGTAGAGGCTCAGAAGGCAAGTTGGGGGGAGCCCTATGTGCTAACAAAGGAGTGGGACCCTCACCCTGTAGGCAATGGGCTGCCAGTGAGATTTTTTAAGCAGGAGAGTGATGCTCAATCCCTCTGTCTTACCTAAACAGATGAGTCAACCCAGAATACCAACATATAAACTACACGTGAATTACAACTTATTGTGGTGTTTTCGATTCTCTTATCAGCAAATGTCTGTATTATTTGTATTGACGAGTAGAAGCACGCTCACTCTTAGGGTGGAGAAATTCTACTAATCTTGTGGCTAATTAATATCGAACATCTATTTTGTGCCAGGTGCTGTGTTCTAAGTTTAATTTGTTATGACAAAGTGATGTGCCTTTAAGGAGCTTATTATAGGAGGTAAACATAGAACAGCTGATTTCAAATGTGATGAAAAGAAAGTTGGTGGAAAAAAAGATGAAGGGTGCTACAGAAGCATTTAATGAAGGAGGTACTCTCATTTAGGGGTTCAGGGAGGCCTCCCTGAGGAAACGGTCATGAGGTGAAGACTAGCTGATCATAATTTTATTATAAGCAGCAGAATCATTCCCTATTTCTTTAATAATCAGCCATTCTTTCAAGTGGTCCCTTCTCTTCTACTTTGAAGCACATCCAGCTCTTGCCTACCTTGAAAAGAGGAAAAAACCAAATATCTCACTTTATTTTATTTTATTTTATTAAATTTTTTAGATGGAGTCTTGCTCTGTCACCCAGGCTGGCGTGCAGTAGCATGATCTTGGCTCACTGCAACCTCTGCCTCCTGGGTTCAAGCAATTCTCCTGCCTCAGCCTCCCTAGTAGCTGGTACTACAGGTGTGTGCCACTACACCTGGCTAATTTTTGTATTTTTAGTAGAGACAGGGTTTCACCATGTTGGCCAGGCTGGTCTTGAACTGTTGATCTCAAGTGATCCGCCTGCCTTGGCCTCCCAAAGTGCTGGGATTACAGGCATGAGCCACTGCACTCAGCTGAAATATCTCACTTTTATACACCCAGACTAAGCTTTTCATTATTTTCTAGAATCAGCCACATAATTCTGACTTTCCTACAGTCTTACATCCACTCATTCGTTCACCTGACCCCACCCCTGATATCTATCGTGGGTTCTTTTCTATTTCCTAGGCGTCTTGGCTGGTTTGAGAAATAAAGGGAAAGAGCACAAGAGAGAGAAATTTAAAGCTGGGTGTCCAGGGGAGATATCACATGTCGGCAGGTTCTGTGATGCTCCCCGAGCCATAAAACCTGCAAGCTTTTAGCAGCAATTTTCAAAAGAGGAGGGAGTGCACGAATAGGGTGTGGGTCACAGACATCACATACTTCTCAAGGTAATAAAATATCACAAAGCAAGTGGAGGCAGGGCGAGATCACAGGACCGAGATCACAGGACCACCGGATGGGACAAAATTAAAATTGCTAATGAAGTTTCAGGCATGCATTGTCATTGATAACATCTTATCAGGAAACAGGGTTTGAGAGCAGACAACCTATCTGACCAAAATTTATTAGGCAGGAATTTCCTCATCCTAATAAGCCTGGGAGCGCTACAGGAGACCAGGGCTTATTTCATCCCTATGGCTTCAACCGTAAAAGGTGGCCACCCCCACAGGGGCTGTTCATAGGCCTACCCTCAGGGGTGCATTCTCTTTCTCAGGGATGTTCCTTGCTGAGTAAAAGAATTCAGCGATATTTCTCCTATTTGCCTTTGAAAGAAGAGAAATATGGCTCTGTTCCGTCCGGCTCACTGGCAGTGAGTTTAAGGTTACCTCCCTTGTTCCCTGAACATCACTGTTATCTGGTTCTTTTTTCAAGGTGCCCAGATTTCATATTGTTCAAACACACATGCTCTACAAACAATTTGTGCAGTTAACGCAATTATCACAGGGTCCTGAGGCGACATATATCCTCCTCAGCTTACAAAGAAGATGACGAGATTAAGAGATTAAGGTAAAGACAGGCATAGGAAATCACAAGGGTATTGATTGGGGAAGTGGTAAGTGTCCATGAAATCTTCACAATTTATGTTTAGAGATTGCCGTAAAGACAGGTGTAAGAAATCATAAAAGTATTAATTTGGGGAACTAATAAATGTCCATGAAATCTTCAAAATTTATGTTCTTCTGCCGTGGCTTCAGCCGGTCCCTCCGTTCAGGGTCCCTGACTTCCCACAACACACCTGTTTAAGTTCTGTGCCTCCTGCATGGTATTTGGGGGGACTCCACATGGATTCTGTGGTTGAAACACAGGATGTGAGGTGCGGTGTGCTGCAGAGGAAGCCATGATGCACTTCTGCATTTGCAGGACATACACAGGACTATGGCGTCCACTGTGCAGGTGCTGGAGAAGCACTGGAAGGTTTGAAGCCTGAGCATCAGAGGTGTGTGTTAGATCCCTGGCATGGGTACTGATGCAGCCTTGAGATGAGATGAGGAGCCATGGTCGCAGGCAGGGCTGCTGTGCAGCTGAGAGATGGGACGGGGCAGGACAAAGCAGAGCAGGAGGGATCAGCTCTGGAAGGCAGTGGAGGAGAGAAACAGCAGGACTGAGGAGATGTGTGGGGGTAGGAGTGAGTAAATGAGGGGTCCCAAGCGACCCTTAGGGCTCCAGCTTGTGTGACGGTGGATGGTGATGCCATAGCTGAGATTGAGAACAGATTGAACAAGCAGGTTTGGACCTGCCCAGTGTGGTGATTCTGAAATCTCCTTTAACCTCTTCCTTTCCCTTAATCTCTCTATAAATCAGTCATTAAGTTCCCTAAGTATTTTTTCAGAACATCACTTGGGTTCATTCCCACTCTCCCGAGGTTGACCTCAGCCCTTATTGCCTTAAAGTGAGATGTTACAGCATCATCCTGACAGGCCATCTGGCCACTGGCTTCCACTCATCATTCCAGCCTGTATTCTGCTTCCTAAAATATACCCTCTTGTTTGACATCTAACTGTGGTCTGAATGGCTTTTTTTTTTTTACTTTATTGTAGTAAACCCTTAGCCTATCCCTTGCTTCTTCATGTGTTTACTCTCCTTTTTATGTCTTTCTTTCATAATTAAATGATTTAGTCCTTGAAGACAGAAACTGTATTCTAAAGCTTCTTTGTTAGTAGTGCTTTCTAAAAAGTTTTGCCCAACAGTAAATTTGTGTTAAATTTAATTTTACTTTAAAAACAATAAGAATATAATCTGGTGAATATTATTTTAAAGCCTCACATTTCAAAGCATTTTTCATCAGGTATTGGCCAACGCATGTTTGTGTGTGTGTGTGTATTTTTTAAGGCATATTATCCAAATTTTTGCCAGTAGCAACCTGAGGTGGATTACCTATTGAATGAATTCCATTTCAGTAGCTGACTTTGTGATGTCAGTATCGGCGAACTCCAGGATAGGAAAGAACTGAAATCTAGAGTGAGGCAGTGTAGATATAGATCTTAGCTTCACTTCTGACCAGCTGTGTGGCTTTGTGCAAATTACTTAACTTCTCCAATCATAAGTGATATAATATCTATCCTAAAGAGCTGTTAAAAAATTAAAATTATGCAAATTTTCATAAAAATTAAATGAGCATCTAACATGGTTTTTGGCATATAGTAAGCACTTGTAAATACTAATAATAATGGTAAAAAAAACAGCCAACATTTATTGGGCACGTGCTGTTCATACTCAATGCTGTGCATGCATTCTGCCTTTTAAGTTTCATAACAAACCTAAGAATTAGATACTGCTGCTGTTTTCATTACACAGATGAAGAAACAGAGGTTCAGTGAAGTTAAGTGGCTCGTCCAGAGACTGTCCCCTTTTACCCTCTTTAGGTAACTTTTTATTTTTTTTTGAGACAGGGTCTTGCTCCATTGCCCAGGCTGGAGTACAGTGGTGATCATAGCTCACTGCAGCCTCGACCTCCTGGGCTCAAGCAGTCCTCCCACCTCAGCCTCCTGAATAGCTGGGACCACAGGTGTCTGCCATGCCCAGCTAATTTTTGTATTTTTTGTAGATAAGGGGTTTCTCCATGTTGCCCAGGCTGGTCTGGAACTCCTGATCTTAAGCAGTCCACCCACTTTGGCTTCCCCAAGTGCTGAGATTATAGGTGTGAGCCACCATGCTTGGCCCCTTTAGGTAACTTTTATCTAAAGCTCCCGTAAGGAGTGAAAAGGAGAGGTGTAGGTCTATTGCTTCTTTCCCGTGTAGCCTGCAGAAGATGCTATGATAGCCCTAGGGAAGGATGAACAGAGAACCTGGTAGGTCTGCCACCTGGATAACCCCCCTGTGCAAGAACCAGTGCCCCCAGGACATCCAGGTAAAAGGAGCTCTTCTAAAGGCAAGCAGGGGCTGATTAACATGAGCCTTGGGCAGACAGTGGCCCTGGGTGTACCTAGCCCAGTTGGGGTCACAAGCCTCTCTTTGAATGTAGGGTGGGGGTGGAGTGGCGGGGGCCCTATGATGTCCTTAGCTCCAGCTGCAAGCTCCTGGTTGCTGCAGCCTTCTTTCTCCATAAGGCAGCTGAGGATGCAGAAAACCTTTTCTTTCTACCCGTGGTGTTGTGAAAGACCCCTGCATCTTTCCTGCTGTGATAATAAAGGACAAAAGATGAGACTATTTGGAACCATCTGAGCCCTCATCGGTGTTGATAAAACCTGCCTATGAATTTTTATTTCTGCAAACAGTCCCAGGATGCCTTCCTAGAAACAAACTGATTGGTATCAATTTCTGTAGCATTTAGGGTTCATATATAATGACCGATTTCAAGCAGGCTTAATTTCATTTTAGTGCAAGATAAGTTTTTTCATTGGAGTCACTTTGTCAGAAGTAAAATTGAGCTGGAAAGAAATACAAGAAGCAATTTGACTATCCTTACAGATGGTGGTTTATCAAGCCTTGAATTTTTATAGACGTGTGACGCAAACATGGAAAAACCCTCCTGTGTCAGCAACCCCTGCAGAGAGTGTCAGTGCAGCACCCCAGGGAGGGGGCGCCAAAGGATGGCTGGAAAACAGATCTCAGCTGAGGGGAGAGGATTTATGTTGCTGGACCTGCTGTAGAATGGTCCCCGTTTCTTTCTGTTCAGTACTTTTGCTAAAGCAGTAGGAACTGGTTCCCGGGCTGTGTGCACGTCTGGAGTCTAAAAACTCAGTGCTTTATCTCTTCACAGGAGTAGACGTGTCAGGATTAGATCTTTGGCCATCAGCATCACCTCCTCAGAGAGGCCTCTCTTCCCACCTTGTCCAAAGTGGTTATTTCCTATTTTAGTTCCTTCTTTGTTTCTTTTACAACACTTACTATAATTTGTGTTCGCTCTTTTTTTTGTAAGTTTGTCTCCCTTTACTAGAATATAGATTCTGGTAGAAAGGGTCTGGGATCTGTCTTGTTCACTGTTGCAATTTCAGCCTGCTAACACAGTGCTGGGCACATGTTAAGTACTGAGTAAATATTAATTGGATGAACAATGAAATCAGAGATTACTCATTCCCCTTTCTTGAAAGTGGAGCTGCCTTAATTTTTTAGATGAACGTGGCGTATGTATGTATTTCACATATGTGTAACTAGATCAGGATCTGCACCTGTAATGTATTCATATGAAACACCAACTTGATGTTAAACTCTAATTTTATTGTAGTACTGTATTGTTAAATGCAAAAACTTTAAGGATATCACATACTTTGTAAAATTTGCAGGAAAAAATTTGTATGAGTGTCTATATCCTTGCTACTCAAAGTGTCCTCCGTGGACCGCATCACCTGAGAACTTGCTAGAAATGCAGACTCCCCACCTAGACCCACTGAATCTGAATCTGCATTTTAACAAGTTCTCCAGGGATTCACATGCCCATTGAAGTTTGAGATGGCTCTAGAGTTGCCATTTAGCCTGTGAGTTCACTTTGTAAACTGTAGGTGAACTGAAGTTGAGGAAAGAAAGAAGGGCTTCAGCCAGGACACTGAAGTGAATGATAGTTGCAGGAAGAATGAGAAATCCTGTGCTTCACAGGCCAGTTTTTGTTTTCAGACCCTCACAGTGCCTGTTGGTTCAGTTAAGTTCGTGGGCGTTTTCACTGAGCCTAACTCACGTCACGTTACCGGCATAGCCAGGACAACAACACCTCTTCACTGCCATAGCTATGATTCCAGAGAGGGTATCTGAATAATACCGTAATAGTGTTTTTAAGTTTTCACAAGCGATTCTAATGGGTGTCTAATATTCACTTACAGGATTTGTTTTTTTAAGTTAGTAAGTTAGTTGCTGTTGTTATAAAGAACATCTTAGAGCCTGTTTATCCAGGTAACACATTCCTGAGATTTGCAGCTGGTTCAGACACTGCAATCAAGTACCTGGCCCTTCCTCTCTTTGACTGGCAATAAGCTGAGGGAAGAATTGAAATTATACAGGCTCTTCTTTGAAAAACTGAGTTAAAAAAAATCTCAGTTCTCTAAATTGTAGATGTGATCTCTCACAGCTAAATTAATCAATTAAGCATTTACTCGGTGTCTAAAGGTGCCAGTGTGGGGCTGGTTCTGGGGACCAAAGACTAGGGATACCAGATTCCTGCTTTCAAGAGGGATTGTGTGACTTTGGTTTATCCGTGACAAATCTCTTCCCTGACTGGTGGAAAACCTGGAATTCTCGGTCTTTAATCAATTTATTTTGTGCTCTAGGTCAATAGGAGGACCCATCACAATAAAAAAGTCTTGTTCTTTATCATTTGGAAAATTAGACCTTCTTTCCAAGATGTCCTTAGTCACTGACCCTCATCAGTGTGGATGATCTTTCCTTTACTCTGAGCAGGTTGTTTTTATTCTGTGGGCTTCCAGAGCAGAAAGAAAAACCATTTTCGAGGCGATTCTGTTGAATGTGCCTGGCACATTGGTGCTAAACAGGCAATAAATCATAATAAATGGAAATAGTCGCCCATGGCATGATCTGATTGAGTCGTTTAAACAATCATTTTGTGTTGACAAAGGGTAGAGTGATTATGCCAGAGGAATTCAAAGGTGCTCGAAACAAATGAACTGCAGAAATTGCTTGAAAAATGTGGGGAGTTATTCCAGGGCAGTAGACTTGCTTCATTCTGGCTCAGTCGTGAAGTCTACAGACCCAGGCGGATGTCTGCAGTTTTGCCGGATGAACCTCCTAGCAACCTGCTAATACCATTCATTCTGCAGCTTGGGGGTTAATCCTCACATTAATGTGTGGGTAGAGTCACTTAGAGGGCAGCTCCTAGCATACGTGCAACTGTGCTCATACAGAGGTCTGTTTGACTTGAACAAGGAAGACATTATTAGTAATAATAATTCGTGCAAATAGGCCGCTATTGCCAGAGCATTCCTGAGACATCTCGTTGTGCTCTTGGGGCAACCCTCTGGGGCTTGTGGGCGGGGACTATTTTTGTATGTCTTTTCCAAAGGAAAATGCCAGGAGGGTAAGCGACTTCCTTTGGATCACCTTGCAGGCGGGCGGGAGTGAGAGCTGAATTCTAGTCTTTCCCACCCTCTGTCCAAGCAGAGCGAGGTTGAGGGGAGGCACAAGCAGGAAGGAGGACGGGCGCCCGCTGGCGGCCCCTGTTGGTGCCGCAGCCTCACATCCCCACGGGTTCCCTTCTCGCAGCTTTCCCTACCCCGCCCGGCTCAGCGCAGAGTCAGGAAGGGGGCGCCCGATTCCACCCCTTTCTCAACCTTCCCTGGGTGGGTAAGGTCACCCCACAAGAGTTCAGGTGGTGGTCCCTCGACTGGGATGAGGGGATCCTGAGGATCCCTCAGGTAGACGTAGAGCAGCGGGGCTCAGCTCTGGAAGCGCGGGAGGACCTCTGGGAACCGCACCCGGGCCGGTCACCTCGCCTTAGAGACAGCCCCGAGTCAGGTCAGGTGGCAATGGGCATGACGTTACACCTCCCACGGAGGCGTCTAAACCCTCTTGAAGTCTGCCTGCACGTTTACACCATTCTCTTCATTACGGCTCAACTCAGGAATGATTGCTGACGGCACTGAAATAAATGACAACCGTTAAGGGGCTAACTGGAGCTGTTAATCCTCTGAGAGGCCTTTCGGTAAGTCATTCTTCCAAGGTGGCTAGATCATTCTGGAGGAGCCTGAAAAGGTGCCTGCTGCTGTCCAGAGAAATCTCACTGTCTGCCTGTGCATCCTTTGACCCTCCACCAGCGCTTTGTTGAATGCTTGTGGCCTGTTGATGGGGAAAGATTGAAACTAACTCAAGCTCCTTTAGTACTGGAGACCACATCTGATTCTTCTCACCTGAAGTCTGTGTGCTTTAATGTGAGTCTCTGTGGAAAGAAAAAAATCCACCACTCATTCCAGCTACCTGAGACTGCAGTGTGCAATGGAAGGCTCCTTCAGCCTCAGACACTGTCCTAGAAGCCACTTGAGGCTCCTTGGGTTGGGATACTAAGACAGCCAAACACAAACACACAGAAAGGATTCTTTCAAAATAGCGATACAAGTTTGGTTGAATGAGAGACATAATAGGAAAATTTTGAGGTTGGGAGCTTTGCAACCTCTAGCCAGTTTGCTGCAAAGCTGCTCACTAAGGCTCCTATCACCTGGAAAGTTACCAGGTGTGGTGGCTCACACCTGTAATCCCAGCACTCTGGGAGGCCAAGGTGGGAGGATCGCTTGAGCCCAGGAGTTTGAGACCACCCTGGGCAACATAGCAAGATTCTGACTCTACAAAAGATACAAAAATTAGGTGGGTGTGGTGGTGCATGCTTGTACTCCTACCAGGGAGGCTGAGGTAGGAGGATTGCTTGAGCCCAGGAGTGGGAGGCTACAGTGAGACATGATTGCACCACTGTACTCCAGCCTGGGTGACAGAATAAGATGCTGTTTCAAAAACAAAAAGCAAAACAAAACAAAAACAAAACAAAAGCCTGGAAAGTCAGCTCCCTGAATGACAGTTGGTAGGCTATGGCCAGAACCTACCAGACTTGATGCCCTGCTATGCTCTCTGCGTGAATAGTTCATTGAATGGGCCTTCTTTAAGTAGGCCTTCCTGCCAAAAAAGACTGACAGAACCCTAATCCTACAAGTGAGGCTGCTGTGTGGGAGAGGTGAAGAGGTTTGGCATGGAGGAAATGAGCAGCTGGGACCCCCCCACAACCTGCCCTGCAATAGACAAAGGGGTCTGCTGCATTGTGGGCTGGCAGAGCTGCTCCCTTCACTGGGGTCCACTTTCCAAGGCTGAAGGATGGTTCCATTAACACGGATACTCAGAGCATCCGTGAGTATAGGACATGAGACATGGGCCTAAATTGCTCCTTCTGATCTCAAATCAGGTGGTGTTATTTATTTTATCCTTTCTTCCTGGATTAATAAAGGAAGGTCCTTGAAGAGGTTTGCTGTTGATTCCAAAGAGTCAGGGTCATGGGGTCTTTGTTCAGGTGCCCAGCGGTTGAGGAATACATTCTTTGGTTAAGCTTACATGTTTTGATGAGTTACCCAAAGAGGAACAATGCGATAATCTTAAAGCGCTAACATGGCAGCTCTGATTGCCAATGTTTCTGATTCTGGCAAACATTATATGTGTTGAGCCAACGGGGGTGGGCTGCTACTTTGTAAGAAAACATTCTCTGTAATGGCTTGGAGTCTGGTTGAATTTTGGGAGTGTCTGGAGGGTTATAGGCTGATCAAGAGGGCGTGAACTCCTCTGGGCTATTGTAGTGCAGGGTTTAAGTCTGGCCTGTGAAGTCAAACTGCCCAGCTTCTAGTCCTTGATCATGCTCCCTGACCAAGCAGGTCACCTGAAATGCTCTAAGCCTTGGCTTTCTTATTAGCAAAATGAGTGAGCAGAGTACCTACCTCAGAGTTGTTGTGAGGTTTAAATGGGCTCAATAACTTAGTGTGCCAGGCACATTGTTAATAAGAAGTAAACGCTCTTGTTATCATTTGGTCTGCCAAAACAGACCTAACCTTCTGGAGGTGCTCTGAAGGCCTTGGGCTGGACTGAATCTCTTGAAATTACTCCCGATAAATAAGCTTTATCTAGATTTGGAGTTTCAGAGCTGGGGACATCTGGGGATGCCAAATGCCCCTGACTGATACAATTGCCAGACCCCACAACACAGGGCTTCATCAGTACGTCAATATATACAATTTGCCGGGATACACCACCATCCCCTTAAAGAAAGCTTTTGAATTAGATCAGCAGGGCACACCATAGGAGAAAGAATATTATCGTTCTTTCTCAGAGGACCGGTTCAATTACATTGTCTGTTGCTTTTTAGCTGTGTGACCTTGGGCAAGGCATGGCCTCAGTTTTCCTAAATGTTAAATGTTAACTACTTCCCTTGCCTTCTTCACAAAGCTGCCTTGTATGAAATAATTAGATAAAAGCATTATATGCATATAGAGTGGGATATTACTTTTCTTACCTATACCACCTGACAAGAAGAGGCTTAACGCATAAAAATAGTGTTTTTTTGAGCCATCTTTTGGTAACTAAAATTGATGCAAAAGGCCTTCGATCATGTCCTAGGTGAGCTGAATGGACCCATTGTTTCTGTGTGTGGCAGGTGGGGTATGGGGTGGGAAAATATCTGCGTGGCCAGTTTGTATAATACTCTGGAGCTTCCTAAAGGTCAAGAGAAAGTTTTGTTGGGAACATAGTTTTAGATTAATTTTTAGAGTGCAGCTGCTCCCTTGACCTCTGGGGGTGGAAAGGATTGGCCGAAATCTCCATTTATATCCACTTGAAATAACTGACAAAGCTGGATTGAGGATTCAGAGAATCCCAGAGGATGGCCTGTCAGTGCCTTCTTCTTTTTTAGCATTTAAGCTTGAATGAGTCGAGCGAGTCAAAGAAATTTTAACAGATGTACAGACGATGTCTTCACGGTCAATTTTTCACATTGTTGTTTGCTTAGGAAAGAGTGAAGACTAAGCAGCCTTGCACTTTATTTTTGGCAATGCCTTTCCCTAGAACACAGGAATCCACAATTTAGTGAGGGGAAATAATTATAAACCTTAAGAGGTGTAAGTTTCAGCCTCAAAAACTAACAAACTGAGAACTAATGTATTTTTGGTATAATTACTAGTTTTACTAAATTTGATTTTTGCCAGACTTTCACCTAAAGCAAATGCAAAAAAGAATAGTGACAATGGATTGGGCCAGTTACTAGAATAGAAGTCTTTCAGGTTCAAGCTCCTTCTCTTTACTCCTTTATTTTCCCAGGGTAGCATGATTAAAGGTAAATGAAAAACTGATGGGGGATAATTTGTGTCATAACTTGCACTTCTGTTATGAGGAGGGCATTGTTATTCTATTATTTTATGAGAAACATTCATTAAAATAATGTGACTCCCCCAACTCCAAACTTTACAGTTCCGTTAATGTTTCCTTTTCAGGACCCAGAGTGCCTATAGCATTCTCTCACTTTTTAAGTTTGTCATTCATTAAGTAGACATATGGCTGCTTTAACTAATACGGGCATGTGTGTATGTCTGTATAGGACTAGAGAAGAGATCTTTTTTTTCCTCTCTCGGACATAGCTATGAGGAAGACAGGTCAGTTGCAGTTACTGCCATTCCAGAGACAGAATGATAGAGGTGTAAGAGCCACTCACAATGGCATTAACACATCTGCAGACTCTAGATTCTCCTTTTGCTGAACACTAGCAAATCACTTTGAATCAATGCTGAGTTTTAGTATAGCTTTTTGTTCCTTTTCTTTTTCACAGCAGTATGGAAGACTGGTTAGTACGACAGAACACTGTGAAATCTTTAATTCATTTTTTCAGTTGACACATATTTTTGGGGACTTGGTAGGTGGTCAGGATACAATGATCAACAAGATAGACGAAGTCAGTGCCCTTGTGAGGCTAATGTACCATGTGTGCGTGTGTGCGTGTGTGTGTGTGTGCGCACACACAATTGGTTCCCATTAAGAGATGGAATGAATGGCAAAGTTAAGGTGGCCTTTCATAGAATCTCAGTGTTACCTTTTGCTAAAAATGGGAATAAAGGCCAAATGTGAATAGAAACTTAGGACTCAAGAGACTTTATTTGATAAGTCTCTCTTAGAAATCTAAGGATGTGGCTGGGTGCAGTGGCTCACACCTATAATCCCCGCACTTTGGGAGGCCGAGGCGGGCGGATCACGAGGTCAAGAGATAGAGACCATCCTGGCCAACATGGTGAAACCCCGTCTCTACTAAAAATACAAAAATTAGTTGGGCGTGGTGGCACGTGCCTGTAGTCCCAGCTACTTGGGAGGCTGAGGCAGGAGAGTTGCTTGAACCTGGGAGGCAGAGGTTGCAGTGAGCCGAGATTGTGCCACTGAACTCCAGCCTAGTGACAGAGCAAGACTCTATCTCAAAAATAAACAAGTAAATAAATAAATAAAATAAAACCAAAACAAAAGTAAATCTAAGGATGTACTTAAATTGTAGAGACACAAGTATATAGAATAGCAACAGCCATTTAATGATCTTTTGTTGGGGTCTTGTTTTCTTTAGTTTTGTCATTCATTCATCCATTCACTCATTTCATCAAACACTGGGTGACCTATCCATATCCTTAAGGTAGAGCAGTGTGCTAGCCATTGGGAATATGAAAATGAATTTAGAAACTCTGCTCTTCATGACCTTGAGGAGCTCACATTCTAGGGAAGGGAGAAGAATACCTGAAGAAATAAATATGATACAATGTGTTAAGCACTTTAATAGAATTACATACTGAGTGATATAAAGATATAGAAAAGTCCCTCAGAAATGCATCTTTGAGAAAAAGAAGCTGAATAATGATGGCATTTTCATGAGCCTTTTCAGTTCCAGTCAACAATTTTATGGTTATGTTTATATGTGAGACAAGCCCTCTTTGCCTTCATCTGAGATCTGAAGATTCGCTTAATCAGAGCCTGACTCCAGTTTCCTTTACAGTTATGTACAATTCTCTCAGTAAAGAGTGTGCATGCAGGGTGCTTTATAGCCTTATCCCACAGAACCCATACTCTGGATGGGAGATGTTACATTTCATCTCCATTCTCTCTCCCTTAACTTTTCCCTGCCAGCAGCCATGCTATACTAAGTGCTAATATATAAGCCTTGTGATACTTGCTCTATTGGACATTCAGTGGCCTTGCATCCTTCCTGTCAATGCCAAGGTTAAGAACTAGATGGTTTCCGGTGTCCTAGACCTGGAAGAACTTGAATGATAAACACACTGTTGAGAAATTCAGGAGAGTTAGGAACTTAATAGCAAGGGAAGGCATCCCACTTTCTCTGGGGCCTAAAAGGACCAGAAATAGGAATGTGGGCCAGGCACGGTGGCTCATGCCTATAATCCCAGCACTTTGGGAGGCCAAGGTGGGTGGATTACTTGAGGTCAGGAGTTTGAGACCAACCTGGTCAAAGTGGGGAAATCCTGTCTCTACTAAAAAAATAAAATAAAATTAACCAGGCATGTTGATGGGCATGTGTAATCCCAGCTACTCTGGAGGCCGAGGCAGCAGAATCGCTTGAGTCTGGGAGGTGGAGATTGCATTGAGCCAAGATTGCACCACTGCTCTCCAACCTGGGTGACAGAGCAAGACTCTGTCTCAAAAAAAAACCAAAAAGGAATGTGTCCAGTATCACACCCAGTGAAAATCTGGGTCATCATCATAGGTGAGACTGCTGACCACACATTTTGAATTACCTTCAACATGTCTTCTGCAAGCTAAAGATTTGACCTGGAATAGGATTCACTAACACATTCATTTGAGGATAAATATCTGCGTAGAGCTCTGACAAGCTGAGATATGGCCAAGTCATGGGGCTGCATGTGTGACCTATGAGGACATTCCTTTTGATCAACTTCCTCTACCAAGCAAATCATGGTAGCTCTAAAAAACAAAAACCAGAGTTAGTTATGGATCAATTGAATGATGGCTCCAGCTACCCATATTTGCAGAGCAGGGTAGAACTAAATCAAAAGCTGTAATGAAAAAAGATAATGACTTTTAAATTAGTTTTTATTAATAGAATTAAGCCATATTAAGTCTTGAGATGGTATCATAAGTATGCAAATAAAATGTTCTTCCCTAATGAAAACATATATGGACTGAATAATTTAAAAGTCATATATTACATGTTGGTTTATAACATTAAATATAAATATATTAATTGGCAATATAAAGTAGTTTATGGACATTTTGTATCACTAGCTAAATAACTAGGTAACTGCTTATAGATCTCTATATAATATAGAGTCCAAACCCACATCAACAGGATGTAAAAGTTTTGATACTGACTAGACAGAATGAGCACTTCTTAGAGAACCATAGGATGATGATGGTGGTTCTGTGCTCTCTGTGCATTGTATTAATAGGAAAGACACAGAGATTGGGGGAGGATGATTTAGATTATCCACAAATAAATTCTCCCTTGAAGGCAATTAAAATGGGGAGCGAGTGTCAGTGGAATCTTCTTTCCTAGACATGTATCTGGCTCAGCTGTCTGGGGAAGTCGGCATGGAACTGCCTGGGGAGGAGAAAATGAACAGAATCATCTCCTGGTGAGCCTGTAATTGCACCAGCCTAGATTCTGCATGGTAGCCTGTTGCCTTTTAGAAGGCCGCTGAGCCTTCTTGGATTTTCTAATGATGACCTTGTCCTTTGCCCTAAACCTGCTATCTTCTTCCACCCCTACATCTCTCCTCTGCCAGCAGTCACTCAGGAGCCAAGCCTCAGGGTTTGTCCTCCTCTGGTTTCCCTTAATCGGGAAACTGCAGCTCCTGTGTCTCTGCCTGGCTTTCCACTCCCACCCGGGTGGAGGCCCTTGTCTCTGCTCACCTGCAACACTGCCGTGGCTGCAATATTGTCCTTGTGGCCCCCAGCTCCAGGGACTCCTTTGTTGCCCCACTGCTCTGATTGCCTGCTCTGTCTTGCCTCTATGGATGGCCTGGGCCTGCACTGTGGGCCTTGTCTGCCTCCCACTGTCTCTTGGGAAGACACCTTACATTCCAGTCACACTCCTTTCCATGCCTCAGCCCCAGCTCTTGCTTGCATTGATTTTGCCTATGACTGGATTACCCTACTGCCTCTCCGCCTCCTAAAACCCGGCTCAGTTCAGATGCCGCCATATTCTTGCAGCCCTCCTCGATAAGCTCACAGAAAATGCACCTTTCCCTCTTCTGAGCACACGTTGGCTGCGGTTTACTTGCTGATAGGATTGTCTTGGCTTTGCCTATCAGATAACAGCTGTGGCTTATTAATCTTTCCATTCCTCACAGTGCCAAAGTAAGTGCTTTGTACCAAAAGCTTTGTTGATTTGAGGAATGAATCAATTTAAGAGAAAGCCGTGCCCAGGTGACATTTTGGAATGGAGACTCGGAAATTAAATGGCAACCAAATGGACATTATGATGCTTCACTTGCATGTCTTCTATATGCAGGGTATGTTAAATTGGGTTTATTGCTTTGCTTTTATGCTTGAAGGAATAGTGCCTTAGGAAGAACGCCCCAGTGGAGAAAACAGTGATTCCCCTAGTACTCAGGTCCTGTGAATAGAATCTGTATTTTCACATATGCATATCTCTACATATGACTGTCACAATGGGTGTATCAGTTGGAGTCACTCTCTCACTTTCTTCCTCTTTGCTCCTCATGTTCATTAAAAATATTCCCCCCGCCCCCACCCAATTACTAAAATATCAATTAGGAGCAATTTGGATAATATCATACAAATGTATGATCTGAGTGGTATTTCTCACTGCTCCCCCAAAAAGAACTCTATTAATTTAGATTTTCTTCCCGTTTTTTTCTTCCGATAATATTTTGGTATAAAATGGACTTTCACTTCATGCTGTTTTTGGGTCAGGGAAGTGGTCTGTCTCAGGGCTTCCATCTAAGGATAAGCCTGAAACATAAGTAGTTCCATCAATTTCTGGTCTTAGTTTTAAGACATTCTGGGGGATTTCCAATGAATATAAGGAAAGCTGGATAATTTTAAGAAATGACTTCAGGCTGTGTGTGGCAGCTCACGCCTGTAATTCCAGCACTTTGGGAGGCTGAGGCAGGTGGATCACGAGGACAGGAGATCGAGACCATCCTGGCCAACATAGTGAAACCCTGTCTCTACTAAAATACAAAAAAAAATTAGCCGGGCTTGGTGGCACGTGCCTGTAATCCCAGCTCCTTGGGAGGCTGAGGCAGGGGAATTGCTTGAACCCGGGAGATGGAGGTTGCAGTGAGCTGAGATTGCACCACTGCACTCCAGCCTGGGTGACAGAGTGAGACTCCACCTCAAAAAAAAAAAAAAAAGACTTCAAAATTAATTTTAATTTATTCTTTCCTTTTACCCTCCAATTTAGGATGTGCTGCTTTTGTTTAAAGGATAGGACATGATGAGAAAGAGATGTTGTGAAATAAAAGATGAGATGGCATCTCATAATTTCCACCACATTACCAGTCTCATTAGTAAAGTGCTTCTCCCCGGAAATGGTTATTGCAAACTAAGACCAAGTGTAAAGATGAGGAATAAGAGGAGCTTAAATTCATCTTTGGCTCAGAGCAGTTAGGGCTAAGGCCCAGAGTTGAAGTTTTTCCTTCCATGCATTTTACTTAGTTCTCATACCTCGGCTGATGTCTGTTGCACTGCTCAGCCGTTCCTGCTTAATTCCTCTCTCAGCCATTCTTCCACCGCACATCATGGCTGAGAGGTTGGTACTTCTTCCTGTGGTCTGCTCTTGCCTGTAACAAATGGTTGCAGACAGAACTGCAGTCCTATGATGTTTTTTAAGTGGCTCACGGTAGAGCCTCTAACAGCCTTTAACACCTTTGCTCCACTTCTAGTTGTGTATGTGGGCGGTGGGATCTATGTGAACTTGGTAAACAAAAGCCATCAGTTCCAAGGATACAGTTTGCGAGACTGTGCCAGACGACATCCTGTAACAGTATACCTGGCAGAGCAAAACCATCAATGCAACGATTCTTTTAAAACATTGCAGAGATGTTGCAACATTTTCTTATTTAGCTCAGAAGGGGCAAATGAGAATGCCAGGTTTTCAGGGTCTTGCTGAACACCGATGTGCTTCAGAATTGATATCTGTAATTTTCCACACATTTGTACTCGTGGCAATGAAATGCTCACTCTAACATGTTATGGTCCTTTGGCCTATGAAATATGCCGCTATTTCTCTTTTCAAATACCATTTTATACATTGGGACTGATAATGAGAGCTGCATGATACTTATGTAAAAGGTCAATAAATTGTTCACAATAGAGAAAATTTGCCTGGTAGATGGTTCAGATTTTCTATTTTTCTCATCTGAAAGTTTCCTCAATTCATTTTGCTAGCTATTACATATGTGTTAAATGTTACATCTGTGTTTATATAACACATTTTCGTACTCAATTTTGTCCTTGAATAGTTTTTACCCTTAGCTGTAAACCTGTCTGAACCTTAGGGATCTCATATTTAAATTGCCTGATGGTTTTAGGCCAATGTGATTGACCAGAATTGTGATTTATTTAGTCTCATTTTTCCACACCATAGGCTCTTCAAATTATGTCAATATTACAAAAAAAGAGAGAAGATGGCTATTGAAAGTGAATGTTGGATAGGAATAAATATTCTCAACTCGGTCAAGGTGGCCACACAAGACACTTTCTAAACATGCCTGGGACATCTGCTTTGAACAGCAACTGAATGACACAAGAGGATTTAGCAAAGGCTACTGCTGTTCAGCTGAGAATATTGTATGATTAGAGAGAAAGCAGGGGAATTGAAATGTTTGTTTCTCTCTCAGGTTTACAGGTTAGGGTGGTCAGAAATGCCGTTTGTGTCTTAGATTTCTGAGCTACAAGGTGGTGATCATTCTCCCATGGGCCTGGTCTATCTTTATCTGACTTAAGGGATTCTCGGGGGCCTGTCTGCTGTAGCTCTCATTGTGCCTGAAAACATCATTTTATAAGGACTTTCTTAATGAAACAGCACATATTTGCAAGCGAAGGCATTCTTACCAGGAAGAATGATAACTAACAGGGGCTCCACTGGCTCCCTCTACTATCACTAACTCAGCAGCAAACCCCTCGTTGAAGCACTTTCACACTCAAGTTAATAGAAACAGGCCACACAACTCTACCTTGCCCAGTGATACCTCTGGAACCAGAAGCTAGTGGTCTCCTGGCGAAGGCCAGTCCCCACCTGGAGCATTGACCTGTTTTGATTCTGTGGATTAGTCACTGTTTAGTGTGCCATAGGTCAGTTCTGTCACTGGCAAATGAAGCCTGCCTAGCATTTATTCTCAGAGAAATGTCTGAAAAGCTCTTATGGCCCATCACATTTCAGAAGAAAGCCATAGTCATGTCAGAGATGTCATGGGCTTCAGCTTTCTCTTGACTAATTGCTCTTCCCCAAAGAAATACAGTACACAGATGCAGGCGAGCTCTGAGGTGCTGGAGAGGGCCGATGATTTTTTTAAACTGTCAAGGAAGTATGTTACAAGGTTGTACATAGCCCTCTGTTTCTGAGAAATATTGTTACTGCTGTTTAAAAACAAACTGAAGAAAACGGAAGGAGCAATAAAAATAAGACAAACTGTACATACACATAAATATTATGCAATTGTTGGTCCTCACTCTCTTTTCCAGTGTTGGAGGGAGTCCTCTTGTGTTAGAGCTTGAGGGGAGGTTTGAGAATTCACAGTGGAGCCATTGCATAGCCATTTCCATGAGGTCAGGGCTTTGCTGGGTGTGGAGGTACTATAGTTTGGAGATACATATTCGAGACAGAGTCTTGCTCTGTCGCCCAGGCTGGAGTGCAGTGGCACCATCTTGGCTCACCGCAACCTCTGCCTCTTGTGATTATCGTGCCTCAACCTCCCAAGTAGCTGGGACTATAGGCATGCACCACCATGCTCGGCTAATTTTTGTATTTTTAGTAGAGATGGGATTTCACCACGTTGGCCAGGCTGGTCTCGAACCCCTGGCCTCAAGTGATCCACCTGCCTTGACTTCCCATTGTGCTGGAATTACAGGCATGAGCCACCATACCCAGACTTTATTTTTTTTGAGACAAGATCTTGCTGTCCCCAGGCTACAGGGCAATGGCACCATCACAGCTCACTGCCTGGGCTCAAGCAATCCTCCTGCCTCAGCTTCCCAAGTACCTGGGACTATGGCACATTACCACCACACTCGGCTAATTTTTGTATGTTTTGTGGAGATGGGGTTTTGCCATGCTGCCCACACTGGTCTTGAACTCCTGAACTCCAGCGATCCACCCGCCCTGGCCTCCCACATGTTGGAATTACAGGTATGAGCTACTGTGGCCAGCCGTTAGTTTGGATTTTTGACCCTCCAAACCTCATGCTGAAATTTGATCCCCGATGTTGGAGGTGGGGCCTGGGAGGTGTTTGGGTCATTGGAGTGGCTTACTCTGAATGGCCTGCTGCTGTCCTTACAGGACTGAGTTCTCCTTCTTGGTTTCCTGGGGAATGAGTTGTTGGAAAGAGCCTGGCACCCCCTCCTCTTTGCTTCCTCTCTCACCACGTGACTGCTGCACACAGTTTACCTATACCTTCTGCCAGGAGTGGAAGCCGCCTGAAGCCCTCACCGGAGGCAGACGCTGGTGCCATGCTCCACAGCCTGCAGAACCATGAGCCAGATAAATCTCTCTGCTTTATAAATGACCCAGCCTCAGTATTCCTTTTACAGCAAGAAAACAAACTAGGACAAAGGGGCAGCCGGGCATCCTGGACTACTGCTTACTCTCAGCGATGGGGACTTTCATTATGTCACACGGCCCCTGCCAGGGCTCATAAATGCTTGGCTATTGGGGAAAAAAAAGCCTTTGATAATTTACTTTATCACCCAAGAGTGGTTTCCAAAGCTGGTTATACATGACAACCAGAACATGACCCCCTATGAGGATGCAGATACCTGACCCACTGGTTTTGCTTTTCAAAGTTACCCTGAGGAAATATATGGGAAGGATATATATGGGAAGATACAGCTTCAAGGATTTTGGTTTTTGGTAGGATTTTTTTAAAGTAGTGGAAAAATTAGAAAGTTAAAATTAAAGAAAAATCATCCCAATAGGAGACTGGTTAAATGATAAATGTATAGAACTAAAAGTTGAGCAGCCAGTAAAAACAAGGTCTAGAAGGATCTGTGTATCATGGAAAAGTAGTTGAAATATTGTCAACTAAAAAAAGCAGGTTTCAAAATAAAATGGTTACATTTTTAAAAAGAGAATTCTTTTACCTCTTTTGATTATTTCTGTTTTTGAGGTATTCTATAATTAACATGTAGTATTTTGTTAAAATCAGAAAAGTTACCTAAAAAAAAGAGCCCATTAGGGCATCATTTGAGAACTAACGCTGCTTGCAGAATGACAGTAGGAACGTTTTCAAAATTGAGATTTAAAATACATCCTTTTAAAATGTCTGTCCTAGGAGTTTTAAAACATTAGCCTTTCAAAGAGCTTTGTGAGATGGCCCTTAATACAGAAGCTGTCCCAGGACTGTGTTATCCCCTGTCTGAGGCTGCAGGGAAGTCAGCGGGAGGGGCCCTTCTCTGTCCCTCCTTCCCTTCTCCTTGTCAGATTGGCCCCAAGGGGGTGAGACCTGTGAGGTCAGACTGGCTATGCTCCTGCCATGGGAATATGCATATATTTGAAGGTCAAAAAGTGAGGCCAAAGCTTCTAAATGTTTCTCTCTGGAGTAATCTACTAACCAGAAATTCAGAAAAACATAAACAGCTTTCCTTTATTTTCTCTTCTGAGGTTTCTGGCAGGAGCAGATGTTTGTGGCTGTCTTTCCCCATTCTCATAAGCTCCAACCCCCAGCTGTGAGTCTATCTTTCCCTGTTTCAAAGTAGAAGTGACCAGTTACTGGGGTGGGTGGATTAAGGAAAGATCAAGTAGGGAAGGATGACAAAAACGCAGAGTGAGAAAAAATTTCAGCTGAAAAATGGTTTACTCTTTGCTGGGCTATAGAGGTGAAAATAATTGACTGATTTTGTTGCATTCTGTTCAGCAGTTCAAACTGAACCTCCAGCTTGCTGTGAGGTATTAAAGGCTTAGTTCCAGCCTTTTGATTTTTCAAGCACACTTGTACTCCCCCGAGATCTACCTCAGAATCTGCTGGATCCAATACCACTTTCTTTTATGGATTGAATTTATTTTGTACCTTCTCTTCATAAGCGGAGGAAACCAGGCCTACCAGTTAGATATGGTAGTTCTTTCTCAGAATGCACTCACTTTATGCAGCAATACACATATTTTATTTTATTTTTTTGAGATGGGGTCTTGCTCTGTTACCTAGGCTAGAGTACAGTGGTGTGATCTCGGCTCACTGCAACCTCCACCTCCCGTGTTCAAGTGATTCTCCTGCCTCAGCCTCCTGAGTAGCTGGGATTACAGGCATGCACCACCAAACCTGGTTAATCTTTGTATTTTTTGTAGAGACAGGGTCCCACTATGTTGGCCAGGCTGGTCTCGAATTCCTGGGCTCAAGCGATCTTCCTACCTCAGCCTCCCGTAGTGCTGGGATTACAGGTGTGAGCTACCACGCTTGACCTTAACCTTATTTCTTTTCGGTCATTCATTCACACAATGTATGCCTGTCTCGGCCTCCCACAGTGCTGGGATTACAGGCATGTGTTTTTTTAAGTAGTTGCCATCCACTGGTGTGAGGTGATATCTCATTGTGATTTTGATTTGCATTTTCCATCCAGTGTTAAGCATAGGGCTCTGGGCACGATCATGCTTGCTAATAATAGATCTAGTGGCTTCGGAACTGTAAAACAGGTAAGATAATAACCTAGTAAAAATTTCCAAAGAGACAAGGTCACAGAAAGGCAAAAAGAAAGCCATGATCTTCGTGTCACACTTTGCAATACTAAATAACCTGGCAATGTTTACATTTACATTACCTATCCCCATAGGGAGTGCCTCAGACTACCACTTGCGGCTCCCAATGAAGACGAATGGAAAGGCTTTTCCCTTGTCAGTGTGCTTCTGAGTCAGAATCAGGATTGTGTTCTGTTAGCATTTGTCTATTTTGCAAACTCCTACCTAGAGTGGCTGTCAAGACAACTGATATTCCTTCTCCCCACTGAACCTGGGCTACTGTCTATAAGGAGTCATTGTGAAAAGAGGTGGGGTACAAAGGAATGTAAATAAACCACTGACAGCTCCCAGACCCTGGAAGCTCCTTTTCTATACATGCAGTTCTGCTTCCTTACTGCCCCTGGTGGAGTCCTCCTTCCAAAATCAATCAGGGACAGGACTCAAAACAATAGCAGCAAAAACAGAAGCTGAACAAAAACCTGATAACTAGAGAGTGAACTGATGATAATGCCAACCTTATGATAATGAGCTGCCTGGCTCCTACTGATTGCTCCTTTAAGAAACTCAGCACCTCTTATCTAATTGTCTGGAAGGCTGCATAATGTACCAAATGAAGCTCAGTAAGGGGGACAATCCTCCGTGCAGTAACCTCCACTGAAGGCTTAGGGCTGCTGGATCACCTGTGTGGCAGTGTCTTTTTTTTTAATTATTGCAGTAAAAAACATAAAACTTACCATCTTAACCATTTGTAACTGTGCAGTACAGTAGCGTTATGTGTAACAGATCCCTAAAACTTCATCTTGCAAAACTGAAACTCTATATCCATTGAACTCACCCTTTCCCCTCTCCCCAGCCCCTGGCAACCACGTTCTACTTCCTGTTTCTAAGAGCCTGACTACTTTGGATGCCTCACAGAAGTGGAATCATGCAGTATTCATCTTTTTGTGACTGGCTTATTTCACTTCCCATAATGTCCTCAAGGTTCATCCATGTTGTAGCAGATGACAGGATTTCCTTGTTTCTTAAGGCTAAATCATATTCCATTGTAATACCATTTGACCCAGCAATCCCATTACTAGGTATACACCCAAAGGAATATAAATCATTCTATTATAAAGATACATAGATGCATATGTTTACTGCAGCACTATTTACAATACCAAAGACATGGAGCAGCCTAAATGCCCATCAGTGATAGACTGGACAAAGAAAATGAGGTACATATACACCATGGAGTACTATGCAGCCATAAAAAGGAACAGGATCATGTCCTTTGCAGAAACATGGTTGTTGCTAGAAGCCATTATCCTCAGCAAACTAACACAGGAACAGAAAACCAAACACTGCATTTTCTCACTTATAAATAGGAGCTGAATGATGAGAACACATGGACAAATAGAGGGGGGAGCAACACACACTGGGGCCTGTTGGGGGTTAGGGGAAGGAGAGCATCAGGAAGAACAGCTAAGCGACACTGGGCTTAATACCTTGGTGATGGGATGATCTGTGCAGCAAACCACCATGGCACATGTTTACCTGTATAACAAACATGCACATCCTGCACATGTACCCTGAACTTAAAAGTTGAAGAAAAAAGAAATTCCATTGTATGTAGGTGTACACACACACTGACACACACACATCCCTCCCACATTTTCTTTATCCATTCATGTGTTGATGGACATTGAGGTTGCTCCACCTCTTGGTTATTATAAATGTTGTGAATAATGCTGCAACAAACATGAATGTGCAAGTATCTCCTTGACATCCTATATATTTTATATGCATATATATTTATGTGTGCATATATATGTAAATTATATATATATATATAAATATCCAAAAGTGGGATTGTTGGATTGTATGGTAATTCTATATTTATTTTTTTGAAGAACTTCCATACCGTTTCCATAATGGCCACACTTACAATCCCACAAACAGAACACAAGAGTTCTAATTTCTTCACATCCTTGTCAACACTTGTTATTTTCTGTGTATTTTTATTTTTATTTTTGAGATGGAGTTTTTCTCTTGTTGCCCAGGCTGGAGTGCAATAGTGTGATCTCAGCTCACTACAACCTCTGCCTCCTGGGTTCAAGTGATTCTCCTGCCTCAGCCTCCCGGGTAGCTGGGATTACAGGTGCCCTCCACCATGCCTGGCTAATTTTTTGTATTTTTAGCAGAGAAGAGTTTTCACCATTTTGGCCAGGCTGGTCTTGAACTCCTGACCTCAGGTGATCCACCTGCCTCAGTCCCCCGGTGCTAGGATTACAGGGGTGTGTGTGTGTGTGCGTGTGTGTGTTTAATAGTTGCCATCCACTGGTGTGACATGATATCTCAATGTGATTTTGATTTGCATTTCCCTGATAACTGGTGATATCGAACATCTTTTCATACGCTTGTTGGTCATTTGTGTATTTCAGTCTTTCACAACCATAGCACAACTTGGGGTTTCTAGCTAGAGCTTTTACATGCCTTGGAGATTTGGATGTAGAGAGATTGGGACATGGTTTCACTGTATTTGACCACTGAAAGGCAAGCAACATTTCACTTACATGGTGAGTAAGCAGTGAGATTTTTTTTTTTGCCTGGGCATTGCCTGATATTTTACTTTGAAAACAAGCTAAAGATATTGACTGCTGTATGCCCAGAGGTAATAAGCTATTGATGGCTATAATGGAAAAGGCCAACTGAACAGATGTATTTTACTTGGGAGAGAAAATTTTTCTCCCCTCTGGCATTTTATATATGTGTGTGTGTGTGTGTGTGTATACACACACACACACACACACACATATATGAGAAACATCTTGAATATAAAAAGAGACATTAAGTATTCCTGCTACTTGCTTTTTCTATGGTAGTGAATTTTCATAAGGAATTGCAAAAAGACCCAAGTCCTTTTTTTGAAGGCACTATGCTAACATCAAACAATCTTTCATCAGAAAAACCCAGTGTATGAAAGTAGCTAGCTCCACGTGGTCACAGTACAATGATTGTGTCCATACATTAAAGTTGGGGTTATGAGGGAAAGTAGCCTCTGTGTCACTGCTTATGTGTCACAAAGTAGCAGGAAGGTGACACAGAGCCTGGAGCAGGCAAGGAGATGTCTGTGTTCTTTCTCTCCTTTGCCAGCCTCCCTCCCCCGACTTTTCCATGCCCTTCCCTGGGGACTCCATCGCCTCTTTTGGTTTTAACTGCTGAAGCCACAACTATGATGCAGTTGCTTGTTGTGAATCACTATTTGAATGTTCGCATACATCTTAAAATTCCTTTTTTTTTTTTGAGATTGAATTTTGCTTTGTTGCCCAGGCTGGCGTGCAATGGCACAATCTCGGCTCACTGCAACCTCTGCCTCCCGGGTTCAAGCGATTCTCCTGCCTCAGCCTCCTGCGTAACTGGGATTACAGGCAGGTGCCACCACGCCTGACTAATCGTAATCCCAAAGTGCTGGGATTACATGCATGAGCTCCCGCTCCTCAGATTAGTTCATTCATAGTACTCTCCACGTTAGCATTAAAAAGGAACTAAGGCATCATATAACTGAATCCTATTATTTTATGGATGAGTAGACCAAGGTCCAGAGAAATTAGGTAATTCTTGAAAGGCTGCACAGCTAGTTAACAGCATCACTTTAGAATTTTCCTATGTTTTTTTCCCTGATGATGGCTCTGCCGTTTTCTCAAATACTTAGTTTCTAATGTGGGGATACTTTTTGAGTCCTTCTTAATTCTTAGTCCCCTTTACCATCATTCAACAGGTTTTATTGATCTTCTTTCAAGTTGCAGGTATTGCCAACTCACCTGCATCTTACTTCTGTTTTTAGTACCTCATGACCCCATTCCTGCATCTCCTAGGTTATCTTAATAGCTTATCTGATCTACCTCTAGTCCACTGGTTATTAGCTCTGGCTGCTCATCATATTGACCTGGGGCATGTTAACAACAGCAGAAGCCCACCTCTGCCTGCCAGTCTTTCCCACCCCATTCTGGTTGAATTGGTCTGGGGAGGAGCCTTGGTGGGTATTTTTCAAATCCAAATCCACAGGTGATTATAATGGGTAGCCAGGATTAAAAACCTTTTCCAGAAATGTTTGCCACTGCCCACTTCTTTGGCAGTGTCAATGTGATGTTTGCCCATGTCAATCAAATGTTTGCCACCAAAGCACTTCTTTGGCAGTGTCAATGTGATGCTTGAGAACTTTCTGTGCCTTCTCATTGCCATTAGTTTCTAGATATCTGCTTCTTCCAAGCATTCAAAGATTTTGTGACTTTGCCTTTTGGTAGGAACCCTATGTTCTAGACATATCATTTGCATGTTAGCTTCGAAATCATCGCTGAAAATATCCAACATTCATTTCAAGTTGTAGAGCCCTTTGCTGTTCTCTCTGCCCATCCAAAACCCACTGGCTCCTCAAGGGCATCTCAGGACTACCTTCCTCCAAGGAGCCATGTCTGACTATTCTGGTCATTATTTCTGCCACTTGCCTCAAACTGTCTTATTCTGGTTTGTACTCTCTTATTCTAAGTAAGTATTTTCAGCTCTTTAGTGAGATGGAGAGCTCCTCGAGGGAGGGGAAATGGCACATTTTTTTTTTTTTTTCTGGAGTCCCTACAGCATCAAACAATGGCTGACATGTTAGAGGTAAATTTGATTAAACTTGGTATAGACCCAGGAGACTAGAAGGGAGCTTAGAGAATTTTTGTGGTGGCCCCTTTTCACAGCAGAAAGGCAGGTACAGAATCCCATTCAGACAGACCTAATGTTAGCTCTCGTTCCACAGGTCCTGGTTACCTTCAGTCTCCAGGAGACTGTGCTAGATGTGGCATTTCTGCAGCCCAGCAGCAACTCTGGCACATTAGACTGCAGTTTGTGCTGCCAACATAGGTCACAATTACAATTTGAGAAACAACACTTTATAGTAACAATAAAACTTAGATGAACCAGAAGCAACTACCTGGAACATTCAATTAGCCAGTTTTCCTCCACTCAACCATTAACACAAAGAGATTCATTACATGAGAATAAGTGGATAGGCAGGAAATTATTTAAAAAACAAAACAAAAGGGAAACCTCCCCACCCACCACCATCAGATTAGGTTGAGAGTATTGGTGGAAATTTGGGCCATCAATCTTGTGGCTTCTACAACCATCTAAACAAAAACCCGCACTGAAATTTGCTGTCAGAATGATGACTTCATGATACTGCAAGATGTTTATTCGTCCATTCACTTATTTATTCAGTCTTTCTTGTTGTCCTCAATCTGCTAAGCACTGTACAAAGAACCTAGGTTCCTGGCTTCAAGGAGTTTGAATACCACAAGGGGAGGAAGTATGTGGACACTGATAACTATGCTGCGAAGCAGAGAGTGAGAGAGAACAGGAGAGAAGCATGAGGGCTATGAGACTTCAGAGGTCTGAGAGATCCCTTCTGATTGCTGGACTTGGGAAAGGATTCATGGAGGAGGCAGGCTTTGGTCCTGGTTCTTGAAGGAGGACAAGATTTGGGGAAAGGGTTTACTAAGCCAAGAAAACAACCCTGAAGGTGGGGATGCAGGGCAATGACAAGTGTTCCCATGTAACTGGAACACACCTATGTAATGGAATATTGCGTGAGATAGGAGATCAGAGTGAATAGCAGGATGGGGCCAAATTACGGATGGCTTGGGGATGCACTTAAAGGTTTTTTGTTGGGCGCAGCGGCTCACACCTGTAATCCCAGCTCTATGGGGGGCCAAGGCAGGCAGATCACTTGAGGCCAGGAGTTCAAGACCAGCCTGGCCAACACGGCGAAACCCTGTCTCTATTAAAAATACAAAAAATAGCTGGGGGCGGTGGCATATGCCTGTAATTCTAGCTACCTGGGAGGCTGAAGTGAGAATTGCTTGAACCAGGAAGGCAGAGATTCCCTTGAGTCGAGATTGCGCCACTATACTCCAGCCTGAGTGACAGAGCAAGACTGTTTCAGAAAAAAAAAAAAACTTTTCTTTTTTTTTTGGGTGGAAAATATTTTTGAGTGGGGCAATCCTTTAGGACAATTGTGGCATCAATGAGCAGGGAAGATATACCATAGCAGTATAGCAGTAGGGCAAACAGGTAAAGGCTGTCTAATCCAGGGGAGTGGGCCTGAACTGGGACAGAATGACAATGGGAGTGGAGGAGAGGCTGATATGGGAAATGAAAGAAGTATGCTCACACCTGGGGACTGGTTGTACACACACACACAGACACTGACACACACACACACAGACACACACAGAGACACAGACACACACACACACACAGACACAGACACACATGAATAGGGAAGCCAGTCAATGTAGTTTTGAGCCAACCATGAGGGCTGATGGTCCCTTAATTAATAGGTGATTCAAAAGGAGGAATATTTTGGGAGGGAAGGTCATGAATACAATTTTGAATACATAAATGCAGGGTATCTGGGTAGAATTGTCTAGCAGGCAGCTTGATGTCTTGGGATGAAGCTGTGAAATGAAGGCAGGGGTGGCAAACAGACACAAGAGTCCTCTGCACGGTGGGACAGGTGGAGCCATGAGAGCAAGAGAGATTCTGAAGGAAAGGGTGGGGAGGGCTGTTATGGGTGGAAAGAGAGTTGAAGACCCCAGAGGAGCAACTGAACAGGTAAGAGAAAATCCAGCGAATACATTGACCAACAGTGTTAGCTGTTACAGGGAGTCCTAAGGGGCTGAAGGGTTGAATCCGTCATTAGATTTTGTTATTGTAGTGAAACTGGCGATCTTTGAGGGGACTTCGTCATTGGAGTCTTGATAAAATTCAGATTTCAAAATGCAGTATGTCATGGGAAAAGAGAAACTGGGGAGAGCACGCCTGTTTTCAGAATACTTCATACGTCAAGACGGGAAAGGAACCCAAGAAATGCTTTCAACAGGAGTGCGATTTTTTTTTGTAAACTACAAGCACCCTGTTTTCCTTAACCATTCCCCATATAAAGAGTTACTTTAGTGTAGAGGTGGTATCTTACTCATCTTTACACTCTGACCACCTCTGCCCTCTGAAAAAAGAAAGCAGAAACACCAGGGCCTGGGCCGCCATGGCTGGAGCTAAGTGGGAGCTCTAGTGATCTGAGGTGGGTGCCCACACTGGGTGGGCTCCTGGAGTGGCTCAGAACATGGGGAGGCATGTGAGGAGGGCCTCTGGAGAGGTCCATGGAGTAGTAGGTGAAGGTCACTTCCACCTACAAGCCACACAAAGCCATCATGTCTCGAGTGCTATGTGCCTGGCATTGCGCCAATCCTCTCCACTCTCCGTCCTTTTCTAACTTGCTTCCCAGCCTATCTCTGGACGGTGCAACCACTTTTTCATCTAGAAAATGGGTAATTATTTTTGAAGCCCCTCTCTGGCTTCCAAATTGCTTTTCTCTTCTGGTTCTCTTCCTGTCTCTCAGATTGCCCTCTCCTGATTTTCTTCATCAACTTCTCTTCCTTCCCAGTCCAATGTGGCTTTGTCATCTGGCGCTCCTCTCTATGTACACAGTGGGTGCTCTCTGGGAGAGCTCAGCCCCGCTTACGGCTCCAAGTCCTCTCCAAGACTCCCCAAATGCTCTGGCTCCAGCTCCTCAGTGCCTCATTCAAGTGCCCTATTTCTGGCCTTCCTCACTTCAGTGTCTCTCAGACCTCTGAAGCTCAACAAGTCCAAAACTCACCTCATCATCCTTCTGCCTAAGCTTGGCCCTTCACTTGTGTTTCCCGTTAGCTTCCTGACATCATCTTCCACCCAGCCTCGGGTCACAGTCCTCCTCCCTGAGCCTGTCCTTCACATTCATTATTCACCAACCTTCTTTATTTCATCAATGACATGACGGAAATATCCCCAATATCCAACCCCAATGTGCTATTTCCACCACCACTTTCTTAATTCTGGCCCTCACGTCATTTGCTACTGAGGTATATTTCCAAATACAGATGTTTTTACCCTCCCATTAAAAAATTTCTTTTGGTGACATCTGATTATATAAACCTCAGATTCCTTTGCTTGGGATAGAAGGTCCTTTTTTTCTTTTCTTTTCTTTTGAGACAGGGTCTCACTCTGTCACCCAGGCTGGAGTGCAGTAGCACAATCATAGCTCACTGCAGCCTCAAACTCCTGGGCTCAAGAAATCCTCTTTCCTCAGTTTCCCAAGTAGCTGGGACTACAGCCACATGCTAGCACACCTGGCTAATTTTTAATTTTTCTTAATAGATAGGGTCTTGCTATGTTGCCCAGGTTGGTCTCAATCTCTTAGCCTCAAGCCATCCTCCTGCCTTGGCCTCCCAAAATGTTGGGATTACAGGTATGAGCCACCGTGCCCAGCCAGAAGGCTATTTTTTAAAGGGCTCCTCCTTCATTTTGGCCATCCCCCTTTCCCATTTAGTTTATGTTAGAGCTTTTCTGAACACATCTCCCTGACTTTGCTTGAACCATTTCATCTGCTTGGAAACAAACAGCCTTGTCTTTTTCCCACTTTGGTGAAAGCAATGCCCAGCTAAAATTTTACCACTTGGGTAGAATTTTCTACAATTCTGCTAAGCAGATTTAGTTTACTGCCCACTTTGGATTCTTATCACCCTTTGCTAATACTATTTATTTTGTCCCATTACATAATTATCTCCCTGTCTTCCATCCTAGCTTATGAATGGACATGGCAGAGCCTTTCTTATTAATCTTTGTATCTCTTGCAATGAGCAACAGACCTTGGGTCACAGGTGGTGCTTGATAGATGCTTGTGGAACTGAACTGAAACCACAAAGAGCCCTCGCTCTCTTTTTTTAAAGTTAATGACTCTAGTGAATTGACTCAGGCCTCCTCATCCCCATGGATTACAGACTAGTTAAAGTAAATTATATGGCAAGCATAGACCTTTCTTTTGTCAGAAACAGAAATCTATCCCCCCTTAACCTATAGTCATTGGACTAGATTTCCCCAATAATTATTCCATGACTTTATCTCTTTCCTAGCACATTGCAACTTTCTCCTTTATGCCCTAGCTTAGCTACGTAGTTTTCCCCTGATCAACAAGTTACCTTTTGAGAGACATATTTTGGAAAATTATACATTTCAAACTTGTTTTTGTAGACAGCTTCAAGGAATGACTGTGATGGTTGTGTGTGTGGCTGTGTGTGTATGTGTGTGTGTATGTATATCTACCTAAATTTATATCAGCATAAACCTTTTTGTTAAGAAGATGTTTAGTAGTAAGCCAATTAAATAATTTACTTAATGAATAATGTTGTCTTTTATGTTAAATTCTAGCCAGACCTGGATGGTAATTAGCAGGGTCATTAACAATTGGAAAATATGTTTCAGAAAAAATTCAGAGAGCCAGTTTAAAAGAATTTGGTGGACAGACACTTAGCCATGGCTGTGACAGTGTGAATGGGATAGAATCAAACCAGAATTGAGAAGTGTGTCAGTTTGATTTATACTTATATGGCCAACTATGGAGACTGAGCATGAGTACAGTTTCTGCTAAAAAGCCAAAGTGACATATAAAATCCCAGTCCAATTAAATTGTGGCAGTAGCCACATGCCACCGCAGAACGTGACAGTGAAATGTGGGCTGCTCTAGGGATGTATTTGAGGGGTAAAAAGTTGCTTGAACCATAGTTGCAAGGCTATCATCTACATTCTGATTTGTAAAAAAATTACGGGTTACATTTTCTTTCCTCAAAATTTTTTTACCAAGGCTAAAATGTAGCCAACACTTGAGAATATTCCTTTTGAGACAGTGGCGAATACTAACTTGATGTAAAGTTATGACTACTTTAAAAAAATAGTCACAAATGGGCCCTTAACATTTTTTTTTTCTTTAAACTTGGTGCATCACTGAGTATGGACGAAGGAAGGTGACAGGATCTTGTCCTGATTGGATAACTGCCACAGAGCCGGCTGGGAAGTACCCATGATGCCAGGTGGAGTTTGGAGTTTCTAGGGCTAGAAGGTCTGGCAACTGTGGCTCTCTTTCTATCGGACACAAAAAGGATAGCTTAGGTTACAGCTGTCTATACTTTGGCTGAGAGGAAACAAATTTAGTGACTTGCACTGAATCTAAGGGAGGATGTTCTGGAACGTGTGGGGTGGAATGCGGCCAGTGCTGCTCTGCTGTTCTCTACCTGCTTCCTTCCTGCTGGGGTCATTCTAGGCTGGCCCCTGCAAGAATGTGGTGCATCTCAAATTTTCATGGATCTGAAAATCCTATCCTTATCACTTACAAGGTCTCAGGTATACATATATTCCAGAACTCTAGAAATAATTAGACAAGCTACTATGAAAGAGAAAGCATTATACATCAGTTAAAAACATATGCAAAACCAAGGCTAATTAGAGAAAGATAATATTCATGCAGATTTTACAAACCGTGTCTTTAGGGTGGCCCAATAAGTAGAAATATGGGGACCCATGCTTGTCACTTTTCATGCACATGGAGAGACTGGAAGGTACCATTCCTAAAGGAAGGGGAGGAACAGCCTAGGACCAATCATTAGAATTAACAGAACCAGTAACAAAGATATATTATTACTGTTAGAATCAAGATTGCTTAGTATGTTTAGAGCAGTTGAATAAAAATTATCTAGGCAGTAAGAATAAAGACTTTAAGTAAAGCTAACCCTATCAAGCATGCAGCAAGTGAAATTAGTGAAAGACTGAGCTATATGTGTATTTCAAAAGTAGACTTTTCTCAAAATACTGAGGGCATCCTGAGGTGCTTTAATGGAGGCACAAATGTTAATAAAATTTGAATGGTAATATATAAATTCTTGTAGGCTTTTCTCATAATAATGAGACGTTTTAGTGATATCAACTGTCATTTGAGAATCGGTCACAGTAATCATTTCTAAAATTTAAAAGGATTATAAAAATAAATACATAGTGTCCCCACGTTTATATTTATATTGTCTCTAATAATCTCATAAATTCATATAGTTCCCCTTACCACTAAAACTTTTCTTATTAAATTCAAAGTTCATGGTCGGGCACAGTGGCTCATGCCTATAATCCCAGCAATTTGGGAGGCTGAGGTGGGCGGAACGTTTGAGGTCAGGAGTTCAAGGCCAGCCTGGCCAACATGGTGAAACCCCATCTCTGCTAAAAATATAAAAATTAGCTGGGCGTGGTGGTGCGCAACTGTAGTCCCATCTACTTAGGAGGCTGAGGCAGGAGAATCACTTGAACCCCGGAGGCAGAGGTTGCAGTGAGCCGAGACAGCACCACTGCATACAAGCCTGGGCATCAGAGTGAGACTCTGTCTTAAAAAAAAAAAAATCATAGTTGACTTGCTGGATGTAATTGCTTTCTGGAAGAAAATAAAACTGAAAAAAAATGTAGCAGTGTCTTGCCTGTTCTTTTCCACTGTACTCACCTGCTGTGGGTTGTGCTTTGAAACCACCCTCTTTGTGGTTCTCTTGGTCTGAATCTAGCTCAGATCATGGACTCCAGTTCTTTACCTACAAAAAGTACTAGAAATTCTGGAATATCTAGATAGTAATTTCCAAGAGACAGGTCCCTAGAAGAGGCAACAACTGCTCCCTGCACTGCCTGTGTTCGCTCAGCTCTAGCTCAGGTGAGATAAGGGGGATGTGCTCATGGTGAGCTTAATGTGATCAGAAGAACTTAATCCATGCAGCTTGGATGTTTTGAGGCCTGATTTCCTCTTTGCCAGCAACACTGATTCTCCCCATGTACATGCCCAACTTGCTCCACACGTGGCGCTATGTATACACGGCTTCAATGTACAGAATGGAATTGCACTCCACATCAATTTTGGGTTTTGCCACAGGGGGTATTTTTCATAGCATGGTGTGTTTGAGGAAAGGGCGAGTACAGGCGAAGCCCTAACACCTCGAGGTTAAATGGAAAGTAGAACCTCTGGGTGGTAAGAAAGCACATGCTTAACAATAAATGTCAGAAGTAGAAATTAAATTTCAGGATTTATTAATTGAGTTTACCACTTAGCCCTGCCAAGATGCAAGTAATTTTGTGTGAAAATGATCAAGCTGTTTCAGTGTCACACAGCGAAGGCTCTCATTTGGTTTTAAACATGGCCTTTACTGGGCTTGGAAGATACACGTGCTAGGAGACCTCATGTCCAGAAGGTCAAATAAAAGGGCCCAGAGCATGGTGGAAATAAATTGCTGTGAAGGCTGGAGTAGAAACTGCAGTGAAATGTGAGAAACAGAGAGTTGCATACTGTGTTAGGCATATTAATGCATACATTATGAGTGTACTTGTCCAATCCTAAAACCCAGGATCCCAATAAGGCCAGGGTCACTGTTGAAGAGTTCATGCTGAACAGACCAGAGACCTTGCTACAGAACTGTAAAAGCAGGTTATTTTGAAAGCAAATGTTGAGCCACTTTATAGTTAACAGCTATTTAGTCTGGGCTAAGTGTGTGTTTGTTGTTCTATTAAAAAATCTTGAATCCAAACAGCACATTGATGAATGTGTGATTCTTAAGTTTAGGGATTTTGTTGTAGAGAATACAATTCAAGCCTGGAGTAAGGCATTATATGATTTTATTTGTGATCCTGATGGAAGGTTTATAGTTAAATATTGGGAGTTCTTATCAGAACAGGACATTGGGGCAATCCTAACTTTGAGCAAGGCTGTAGACAGTTTGTGAATAACAAAAATCTGGACTTATGGTAAAAAATACAGAGACAATAAGAAAGTTGTTGGTTGCCAGGGTGAATGTGGACAGAATGGATGAATAGATGGAGCACAGAGTGTTTTTAGGGCAGTGCCATTACTCTGTATGATACTACAATGGTGGACACATGTCATTAGACATTTGCACCCATAGAATGTACAACAGTGGTCTCCAACATTTTTGGCACCAGGGACTAGTTTTATGGAAGACAATTTTTCCACAGACCAGGTAGGGGTAGGGGGATGGCTTCAGGATGAAACTGCTCCACCTCAGATCATCAGGCATTAGATTCACACAAGGAACAGGCAGCCTAGATCCCTCGCATGTGCCATTCACAGTAGGGTTTGCGCCCCTATGAGAATCTAATGCTGCCACTGATCTGACAGGAGGTGGAGCTCAGGCAGTAAAGCTCGATCGCCCACTGCTTACCTACAGCTGTGTGGCCTGGTTCCTAACAGACTATGGACCAGTCAGGATCTGCAGCCCAGGGTTCAACACTAAGACCCAACCCTAGTGTCAACTGTGGACTCCGAGTGATAACAATGTGTCAATGTAGGTTCGTCAGTTGTGACAAACGCACACAGCGGTGGGGGTGCTGATCATGGCGGTGGCTATGCATGAATGGGAGCAGGGAGTATATGGGAAATCTCTGTGCCTTTCTCTCAAATTTGCTGTGAACCCAAAACTGCCTTAAAAAATCAAGTCTTCAAAAAAGCTGGCCTTTACGGACTCACTGTTTCTTCCACATGAGGGGTTTAGACTACTTTAGTTAAAAAAATGAAAGCTTGAGTTATTTGACTAGGGGAAGGCAGGACAGGGCAGTAGGCACGGGTCTGGCTGAAGTGATGCTTTGGAGACTGGTCTCTTGCTGGTTATGGCAGTTGGTTGGACCTACCCTGGAATTTGTCTTAAGATACTGGACTGTACTTTGAGCAGCCGGGCTTTGTTGTTAAACTCCTTAAGATCAACACCTTTTCTGTAATGTCTCTATTTCAAGACAAGAGAAAATTAGACTGGAGGAAACAGCTTTGGCATGTAGCACCAACTTTGAAACGGGTCCAGCCGACAGGTTCGAAGGCTTTTCTGGAATCAACATTCTCATGTTGTGAAACACAGGGCCAGACCCTCCGTGATGAGGAGAGCTCAGATTGTCAAAAAGGCATGATATGGAAAATGGGAGGACAATGGGAGGAGAACCTAGTTTCCTTTCTCTGAGTTGCAAGGGCTGACAAGTCAGAATGGAGAGCAATTCAGATGTGAGGGACAAAGGCTGAAGGGGTGGGGCACACTCAAACAGGGGGAAGCCATGGACAGAAAGAGGGCAACAAGTAGAAACTTCAGCAGGCCTGGCCTTTACAATGGAACTAGAGCAGATACATCTTGCAATCCCCAGGATATGATATTCCCTGAATTCCCTGGAATGGCATTAATATTGAAAAAACATAGAGTCCTGGACTGAACTGACTCAGTCAAAATCTCCAGAGGCTCTGTGGAGAGCAAGAGGGAATGCAGGCATCTGTGTATTTAAAAGGCTGAATCATTTCTCTAAGACTCTGTGTGTGTGTGTGTGTGTGTGTGAGAGAGAGAGAGAGAGAGAGAGATTGAAAGAGAGAGAGAGGAAGACAGAGAGAGGAGAGAGAGACAGAGAGAGAGAGAGAAAGAGAGAGAAGTTTCTGATTCCTCTTAAAGAAGTGTTAATTTTTCTCCTCTTCTGCATCTTATGATTTTCTTAGTTTCCATATTTGATCTTGTCCCTTCATCCTCAATCTCAGCTCCTCACCCCACAATCCCCCGTAGTGTAAGAAACATTTTCTTAAATTGGTGACTTCTTTAAGGTCTGCTCCAAAGTTCTTACAGTATTCAGCAATGTTTCCACTAAGACAGCTGCCTTTTCTCCTGGACTCTTAGGGAAAGCAGCCCTCTTGTGGGAGAGCTCAGCTTCGTGTTGGGGCAAGGAAGGGAATGTTCCTATTAGATCCTAAAATATGACTCTCCATGATGGGTTACTAGAGGAGCTGGTACCTTTAGGTTTTCCAGGATCTATATGGGTGTGTTTCTTGATGGAGTTTGGGAAAGACACCTCTTTATTCACTCATCTCCTCCACAACTTAAGTGTTTGGGAATTGAGGAAGGCTGGACCTTAAGAGCTAAACAGGTTCTTCTTGGTAGATGTCTTGGTCACTATATATATGTACTTTTTTTTTTTTTTTAGACGGAGTCTTGCTCTGTTGCCCAGGCTGGAGTGCAATGGCATGATCTCGGCTCACTAAAACCTCTGCCTCCTGGGTTCAAGCCAATTTTCCTGCCTCAGCCTCCCGAGTAGCTAGGATTATAGGCACATGCCACCACACCTGGCTGATTTCAGGCACATACTACCACACCCGGCTGATTTTTGTATTTTTAGTAGAGATGGGGCTTCACCATGTTGGCCAGGCTGGTTTTGAACTCCTGATCTCAGGTGATCCACCCACCTCGGCCTCCCAAAGTGCTGGAATTACAGGCATGAGCCACTTGAGCCACTGCACCTGGTCTGGTCTAATGTATTTTTATCAGAGTCTTAAACACCTAATAAATTAGGACTTGCAGGTTGTGGGCAGGGCACAGTATATCCTTAAAAAGAAAAATGCAGGTTGCAAATCATGTAAGAGTATCTAAAAAAGAAGGAATATCATTATAGGCCATGATTTTCAATAAGACAATGGGACGAAATGTGATTTCATCTTATCCTAAAATCACTTACAATAGCAAATGAGGTTTGCGCTGAGCAGTGGGGAAAAAGAATTCAGTGTTGTGTTCTTTAAGAAAACCCCTGGCCAGGCCCGGTGACTCATGTCTGTAATCCCAGCAGTTTGGGAGGCCAAGGAGGATGGATCACCTGAGGTCAGGAGTTTGAGACCATCCTGGCCAACATGTGAAACCCGGTCTCTACTAAAAATACAAAATATTAGCTGGGTGTGGTGGTACATACCTGTAGTCCAAGCTACTCAGGAGGCTGAGGCAGGAGGATCGCTTGAACCTGGGAGGTGGAGTTTGCAGTGAGCCGAGATCACGCCATTGCACTCCAGCCTGGACTACAGAGCCAGACCCTGTCCCTACCACCAAAAAAAAAAAAAAAAAAAAAAAAAAAAAGAAAGCCCCTGTCTCTGGCTCCATGGAATAGGAACTTATTTATTGCAGGTTTTATGGTTAGTGGATTTCCTGGGGTTGCCTAAATGCTGCAGAGAGCATCCTGAGCCTTTCAGCTAGGAAGAACCCTGTTCTCTGTATGATATAACCCAGGGTTCTGCCAGACATTCTGTCCCCTTCCCTAGGTGCTTTATCATTTTCTAATATGCGGTGGAAGGTGTTCTTGAGTGATTTGTGGAACCTCTCATGGAAAAGGAAGATATGCTCAACCATGAATGTCAGAAGCTGAAATTAAATTTCAGAATTTATTATTGCAGTAAGCCACCTTTTGCCCTATTAAAAATGCAGGTGAATTAGTGCCAAGGCTATGGAGCCACTTAAAGCTCCCATCAATGTGGTCTCTGAAGAAGAGGTTAGGGCAATGGTGACCCTCCTTTGTCTTTTATTGAGGGGGCACATCAGCACACCAAGGCAGACCCAGGATGTGAGGTAACACGTCCAGGCTCCCAGAAGTGGCTGACAGCCGCAGGAGGTGAAGAGTGAATTTGATAGATGAAGTTTTGGCTCATTAAATTAGAATTTAGAATAATTCAGACAAGGTCTCTGTAGAGATTTACCCACACTCAGCAAGTTCTTTCTTCAGAAAAAGTACTAATTATTAGCACAAATATTATAAAGGAAATTCTTAACAAACTGAAGAAGCCAAGTGCTCTTCAAGGATTCTTAACACTCTAGAAGTACTTGTTAAATTCTACAAATAATTAATAAAACCCATTTAAATGTTTTTCATGAGAGCAGATCCTTTGAGACCTTTTTATGAGTCACTACTCTGCTAAAAACACATTTCTTCATTATTAGTGTCACTATTAGTGTCATTATTAGTGTCAGCTCACGGAGGACCAGGACTGTATTTTACCTTCAGTGCCTGCAAAGCATCCTGCACATAGTAGGTGTTCAGTAAATCTGGTTTAGTTGAGGAAATATTAATTATATCAACTAATAATATTAATCACAGGATTTGTTCCATATAGAGTACTTGGTAGGAATATATTGTCTGGAGTTTATTTTTGTATTACTGGAGGGAAGAAAGGATGTGCTCAGCAGATAATAGCAAAAAAGATTATAACGGCGTACTTATAATGTTTACTTGGCAATATTTTTTCTTTCTTTTGAGATGGGGTCTTGCTCTGTTGCCCAGGCTCATGTGCAGTGGCATGGTCATGGCTTATTGCATTCTCAACTTCCTATGCATAAGTGATTCTCCTGAGTAGCTGGGACCACAGGTGTGTGCTACCACACTTGGCTAATTTATTTATTTATATTTGTAGAGACAAGGTCTCCCTATGTTGCTTATTCTGGTCTTGAACTCCTGGGCTCAAGCAGTCCTCCTGCCTTGGCCTCCCAAAGTGTTAGGATTAGAGGCGTGAGCCACTGCGCCTGGCTGGCAATATATATTCTTAAAGAAGAATAAACAAATGACCCTTACTTATTGCTATCTACATACAGGCCAGTACTGCTTCACCTGCTGCTCTAATATAATTGTTGAAAGTCATTTTAACTTACTGATTAAAGGAAGACTTTTAACTAAACAACTGTTTGGTCCATTCATGTCTTTAGCTATAGTCACTAGCTCAGATCGATCTGTTTCTCCAATTAGTGTAGTTTTATTACACTTACAAAATGTAAACAATTTCATTTACCAAGTGCTTGTAGTCAAGTCAATACCTGTTATATTAAAGATATGATTAACTTTGAAAATGAAAGCATAGGCAGAAGTATAATTCACTGATTGGCTGTTTCTTCCCCTTTGTGTGGGTATGTGGCGTTAGTTGTTGCTGGGCCATTTTCATTGTGAGATTTCTGCTTCATCCTTTTTAACCCTGCCTGTCCTCCTAAGGCCACTGAGACTCCCACTTAAATTGGACTCTCTTCAGTGTTCTATTCATAAAGCCCTGCCCGGTGGCTTTTTAAGAGAATAAACAGGCCAGAGTACCAACCCAGAGTAAAAAGCATGTTTCTATTATGTTTTGCTTTATTCTGATTAACTTTGAACAGCAGACATCAACAAGGGAAAGGCTCCACTTTGGTCTGAACTGCTTATGTTGGGATTTTTTTCATCCAGTGGCACCTCTATTTACCTTGGCCCTGACTCTGTGGCTCAGTTGATAAATCAAGTGTATGTTCCTGTTGTACTCTTTGAATGCTAATGAAGGACGCCTGCATTTCAAGGCAGGCAGCTAATCTGTATAATTTATTCCTGTGCAGTTTTACAACCATGATGCATACTTCCTTTTCTCTTAACCTTTGTGGATTTCATTTGAATAGCAATAACCAGGGTGAAGGAGGGCACTGCTTTTGATGCATCATCTTTTGATTCTCTTCTCAGTATGGCATTGAGATGTGTATCAGGGGAGGGCAACTCACGCTTCCCACTGAGTTTACAATCAACAAATTCTTATCCTGAGGACTGGAGTGGAGTTGAAGTATCTATCTCCTGAGCTTGTCTTTCAAGGACTTAACTATGAAAGCAACTCCTCCTTCAAAGCCCTTATCATTTTCCGACTCCCCTTGCAGCTGCTCGACAGCCTCTGTGTGCAGTCACTACTTTCGGGGTGGCGTTTGTTGATTTCTGCCTCTGAACTGGCTGAGGTGTCACCTGACATTTCATCTCTGGGTAATTAGAGATGACATATTTGCAGCATGTTTGTTCCTTCCCCCAGCTCACTTGGAGTCATGCTGATTTTGTTTAGTCCATGCTCTGACAGATCACCTTTGGTATTTTTTCAATGGTACCTAGGCTTATCTCTCGGTCACAGATCACCTTAAGAACTCAGAGTGAGAGATTTTATTTCTCTTGACAGAAATCAGCCCTTTTTTTGACATGTCCAGAAGTCCGGATAAGGGTCTTGCTTCAAAGCTGTCCTGAATTTTGAATCATAGGGGTATCAACAGGAGGGCTGGTTGAAATCCTTCCATAGGGAATGGTTTAAGAAAAATCAGTTTTCCCATGATTAGGGTGTATTAGGAAAAAGTAGGATTATAATCTTGGCTATATCTACTGGTAAATTCAAGTATTTAATTTTCCTTATAAGAACTTTCTTTTGTTATTGTTGCTATTATTTTGCTGTTACCCAGTTCTGCTACTTAAGAATTTATTAAGATATACTCAAGTTTATCTTAGACAAAAATAATTCCTTTATTACATGAAAGCATCAAGGTGGTGAAAGAAGACAAGAAATTCTGTTTCATGATATAGTCTATTTGATGCTGGAGGAATTATGGTGTTCCTAGCAGTGGGCACTCCTTGGAGGTAGCAGTCACTTGTATAGTGTGACTTTCATAGATGTAGCCACTTCTCTGGCTTGCTTCTGGTGCAGAAAAGGTTAACAGAGCAGGCCTGAGACTGCTCTCCTTAGAAAGGCCAGCTTTCGAGGTTGGCCATTGGCTGATGCCTGGAAATGTGACTGGTAAATCATCCTCTAAGCTAATGTAAACCTTTTGCTAAATTATAAGAGTGTCTCGCTGTATCCAAACTGTTTGTACAATCAGTGTGGTTTGTGCTGAGCCTGCTTTGCTTCTTGGAGTCTGGAAGTGTGGTATGTGCTAGGCAGAGGGTCCCTGCATCACCAGCCCTAGTGAAAACCTCGGGCACTGAGTCTGCAGGGAATTTTCCTGAGCAGCAATGTCACACATACGTTGCTGCATTTTTGTTGCTGGGTGGAAGGAGTGTTGTGGGTGACACCGCGTGTGTGAGAGAGAGCATAAGGCAGCCCGCATGTGGATTCCTCCAGACCCCGCCTGTGTCTTTTCCCTTGTGAGCCCAGTGTGTATTTTCACTATATTGCTGTAATAAATCTTAGCTGTGAGCACAGTTACGTTCTGTGCCCCAGGAGGCCTCCTAGAAAATCTCTAAATGTGAAAGTGGTCTTGGGGACTCCTGGGTCCCATCTCCCCACCCATCAGTCACTGTGAAGTTCCAGAAATAACATTTGATGACATTATCCTCAAAGATGCTACGATCCTTAATCTTGGTTTCTTATGCATAACCACGCACCTTTCAGCTTAGATTTTCCCAGAGAACTAACGTTTATCTCGTTTGACTATTGTCTTACTTCCTTTAAGGAGATTGCCCTGTGCTATTACGTTCTTTCTTTTGTGACATCATCTCTAACATTTTTTACAGTCAAAATCCATCTCAATTTAATATCAAAAGTAGCAGACAAGTGCTGATATTACTAGCAAGTATAATTTAATGTTACACTTTAGAGGAATATATTTAGAAGAAATTCTGCAATACTGCTACAGTTAACAATGTTGATGATTGGCCACTCAAAAGTTTGCCCAGGCTGGGTTCGGTGGCTCACACCTGTAACCCCAGCATTTTGGAAGGCTGAGATGGGCGGATTGTTTTGAGAAGTTCAAGACCGGCCTGGGCAACATGGTGAAACCCCATCTCTACAAAAATACAAAAAAATTAGCTGGGCATTGGTGGCTTGCACCTGTAGTCCCAGCTACTTGGGAGGCTGAGGCTGAAGAATCGCTTGAGCCTGGTTAGCGGAGGTTGCAGTGAGCTGAGATCACACCACTCCACTCCAGTCTGGGTGACAGAGACCTTGTTTCAAAAAAAAAAAAAAAAAAAGGGTGGGCCCAGATATTTAAAAAACTCTGGTTCATTTGAGAATTTCACTGTAATCATATATTTTTGAGTGATGTTAAGAATTAATGAAATACTGTTGACATGATCTTGAATTTTTGTCTTGTTCAAAAACATGTTTTTATTTCTTCCTCATGGTAGTCTGAGGTAGCTTCACATTTGTTCACTACAGTTTGAGTGATGCCGCAGTTTGATCAGTAGTATGTTCTACTTGCTCGCTACAGACAAGCAGCTGACGTGTGGATGCTGAGAAAGTGTGGACCAACAGTGATTCTACAGAAAAATGAAAAGCTCAGGATAGTCATGCTGGTTGGATTAACTTTTTAAAGATAAACTTGTTAGAACAATATTAACTCTATGAAAATGTCTGGGTAGAGATAATATTCAGGTCTCACCATGGAGTGAAGCATACCGTTAAAGGTGGTATGTTTTAGAAGTGATAGAATTTCACAGGTCACTTTGATATTACTGAGTCAGTCAATGCTCTACAGTGCAAAAGTTATTCTATTCCAAGAGTTCAGATTCTTTACAAAGGGATTAATGCTGGTGCATTTTAGCAGGATCATGCCTGTGCTTATTGATAATATATATATTTAAAATATTTCATTAGATTCAAGCATTAAGGGTAGGAATCTGGGATGAAATGTTTCCTTGGGCCTAGAGCCAGCCCTACAGAAGCTTCTGAATGCTTTTTGACTTACTATGAAGGCTTGCTAGCTCTCTTTGTAGGCTTGGAGGGGTGCACAAGATGCTGGAAATATAATGCATTTAAGGCCTTTGAGTTTAGATATTTCAATTGAACTCAGGATATAGATCTGCCCTGCTAAGTAAGGAGATATTAGTCAGTTAGTTAGACAATGTATGCAAAAAGAATAATCTGAAAGGAAAAAGTACTCTTTAGAAATCTTTTTTTTTTTTTTTTTTGAGATAGAGTTTCGCTCTTGTTGTCCAGACTGGAGTGCAATGGTGTGGTCTCAGCTCACCGCAACCTCTGCTTCCTGGGTTCAAGCAATTCTTCTGCCTCGGCCTCCTGAGGAGCTGGGATTATAGGCATGTGCCACCACGCTCGGCTCATTTTGTCTTTTTAGTAGAGATGGGGTTTCTCCATGTTGGTCAGGCTGGTCTCGAACTCCCAACCTCAGGTGATCCGCCCACCCTGGCCTCCCAAAGTGCTGGGATTACAGGCGTGAGCCACTGCGCCCAGCCTAGAAGTCTTTTTTTTTGGGTAGGGGATAGAAGGATGAAAGTGAGTCAATTTATCTCAATCAACTTAGAGCTCATTATTCAGGTCAGCAGTTAGATTTTGTTTTCCTAATCTGAACAGGTATTATCTGCACTAGTCTGATGTGTCTGTATGCATTTCTGTTTCTGTCTGTCACTCACTGAGATTATCTTTAAAGACCACCTCAGGTTTCGGTGCTTTTCATGTAATGACCACTCAGCTGTTTCGGGCACACTAGAGCTATGTTGTCAGTAGTGTCTATAATGGGCTGCTGGGAAACAACAACTTTAAAGATGTTTGAAGACAAATCTGTGAATCAAAACATGCTTTAAAGCCTTCCTCAAAAGCATACAGAAACACAACACAAGAGTGAATTTTCAGAATAATTCCTAAATGCCAAGGAAATGCAACCATTGCGTGAACTGAAGTTTACATTTTAAATTTCACACCCTGAAGACATGCTGCTGGTCCCTGGCCCCAGTTACAAACCCTTTGAGATAGTCTGATGCACAAACAGTGTTAGGAAATAATTGATAAATTACTGTGTACTCAAATGAACAGCAGACCATCAGTCAAATTGTAAAAGTTCTAATATTTAAGGGGTGCTAGATCTCCTCGCACACTCAGAGATGCCCTGGAAGGTCCTACATTTCATATTTTAAACATTCCTTAATGGAGGGAGCAAAAGAAAGAGTTCACACACATTTATTTCCTGGGCATAAACATACGCGTGTGTGTGTGTGTGTGTGTGCGTGTGTGTGTGTACCTATTGATAGCTAAATATATATTTATGTAGAAATAGAGAGCTGATGTCGTTTTATAAATAAGCGTAAGCATTTCGGGTTCACAGAAGGAAGAGCAAAAGGATGAATTAAAACGTGGAACGCACCATATTCTGGGACCTGTCCCGTGCCTCTCTTGAGCAGCAGCCTCACTCGTCTTCCTCCAGATTTGATGAGTTCTATTGCTCTGGCATGTGTCATGTCCCTTGTGCTTTCCCCATTGATTTCAATGATTTGATCTCCTACCTGTTGATTGAAGAAAGATTAAGTCAGTCAAAGATGGTTTTACTCAAGTTGCATTGTCAACAGATTAAAAAAAAATGCATGTCTAGATGACCTGAGAGCATCCAAATAATTTGGTGGTAGCCTGCTGCTTCTTGGAAGAGGCTAATCCCTGGCTGCATCCTGAATCTGATCACCAAACTTTATTTACCTTTACAGAAATGAAAATATCAGACCACGAAGGTTGCAGCCATATGTTACTTTTACTGTTACTTCTTACTTATTATGGCAGAGACTGTAAACTAGTTAGCATTGTTTTAAAAATTAGGGCATATGTCTGATACTAAAATTCACAATAACTTGGCACCTTTGCTTTGAAACAAGAAGTAAACATTTTAAGGCCTTTTTTTTTTTTTTGAGACGGAGTCTTACTCTCTCCCCCAGGCTGGAGTGCAGTGGCACCATCTTGGCTCACTGCAAGCTCTGCACGCCATTCTCCTGCCTCAGCCTCCCGAGTAGCTGGGACTACAGGTGCCTGCCACCATGCCTGGCTAATGTTTTGTATTTTTAGTAGAGACAGGGTTTCACCGTGTTAGCCAGGATGGTCTCGATCTCCTGACCTCGTGATCCGCCTGCCTCAGCCTCCCACAGTGCTGGGATTACAGGCTTGAGCCACCACGCCTGGCCAAGGCCTTTTCATTGAATCTATTGCCAACTTTTGACTTAGTGCAGCATCCAATTCAGCATGTTGGATACACTGATTGGTTTTTGTGCTTCTCTGAGAAATTTTTGTATGTATCATTTAAATTTCCCTGGGTGCTGTTGTGATATTTGCCTTCTTTGTAAACAGTGGTTGGCTGATAATTCACATTTGATCATGAGTTTTCTATTACAGCCCCTTGAATTAAAAATGAGATTCTCCATACTCCCCACATGACTAATGCCCTGGCTAAATCTTTGCCATGCTCACACTTGATTGCCAAAAGCTGTCTGGTTAAATACCAGTTCCTCCTGAATTGGGTTTCATAAGCAATTCCCTTTTGGACTGGGTTCCATAAGCAATTCCCTTTTGGCATTTGTGAATAGATAGTTGAAATAAGGGAGGTGCAACCATGAGCACATCATGTAACTCCCACAGTACCATTACTGTCAGGAACCCTAGAATTAAAAAATGTCTCATCTCAGTGCAAGTAACATAAGACAAATTAACCAGCAAAAGCACAATGAGTGGCTTTGCAAAAATGCTATTTTAGTTAGGTACCTTAAAGCAGATCTCAGTCTAAACTCTGTAATGCAAACAGAACTGTAGAAAAACTCTCTATAGCTTATCATTATCAGTGTGGATGCTGCAGGCTGGCTGAGAATAGGAACACAAATTTTCCATCACAATGGTAGGAGAGCATAAAAACAAGACCCCCAAAGTCGGGGGGCGGGGGGGGAAGAACATGTTGTAGCAAGGAAATGACATCTCTACCTAAGGATGATTCTCTAAGGGGTAAGGAGGATTCTAATGTCAGAAGGTAAAGACCTCCTTTTGTATACTCAGCTGCCTTTGGAAGTATGGATTTGGGGCAGTGGATGAGGTTTACCTCACTGGCATGACTTCACATTCCACAGAAAAACCAAGAAGACAGAACTAACTTAACTGTTTTAGGGCTAGTAGCTTTCTTCAAGTTTCCTTAATTGTCTCCTTTCCTCTGAGGCAATAGGCATAACTTGAAGTTGAATAGTTTGCCAGAGGCCATGTATCTAAGCCAGAGGCAGAAATGGGACCAATTATCCCTCTCCAAGTAGCCCTCTCCCACAACAGAAACCTCATGGCACAGAATTAAATTGAAAAAGTAAAACAGCAGTTCCGATGAAGCTACATATAGAAAAAGTGTTCCTTCCTTCCTGGCTAGACTCTCTTCTGAGCTTCAGACTCACATGTCCAGTTGATCACTAAACATTTTCACCTTGTTGTCTGTCCAACAGGCAACTCTAAGTCAACAGCAGTAGAAGCAGAAGACAGGGCTAACTACCTTTCTCCCAAAGTGGTTCTTCCTCTCAATTCTCAATCCTAGTTAATGGCAGCACCATTCACCTAAGCAGAAACCTGGGGGTCACGCTACACTCCTTGTTTTCTCAACTTCTCCGCATCTGTCCCTGTCCTCATATGTATCCCATTGCTCACAAGTTCAATTCAGGCCTTTACGTGGTTATTCCAGTATTTCCCTGTCACTCTCCCACCAACTTCTTTTCATTGTCACCAGAGTCATCCTTCTAAGGAAAAGCTTGCCAAATGTGTCCTGCTGACTAAGGCATTCAGGCCCATACACATACTGCTGTTCTTTTTTCTCCTCCTCCCCACAGGCCTGGTGATTTCTTGTCCTTTCTGAAGGTCCTAAGAATCTTCTCCTATGGGTGCCTTCCTCAACTCTATGCTCTTCACAAGCAGAGATGTCCACTCTCTCTGTTCAGTAGTAATGGCACCCTACTCTATTTATTATGCCTCATTACAGATTCATGAGTCTCTGTCTTCCCTCCTAGGTTTTGAGTGTCTTCATTCAGTAAATAATTTCTGAGCACCTGCTATGTACCAGACAGTCAACTGGGGATATAGAGATAAATGGTATCATTTGTTTGTACAATAAGTTCTCAGTCTATTTGGAAAGAAAGTGGGTAAATAAGGCCATTACTACTCAATATATCTTTGCTATAACAGAGGCATTCACAAAGTACTAAGGGAACAGAAAGAAGGGACATCTAACCCAGAGTGTGGGGGTGGTGGGTAGTCAGGGAGAGCTGCCAGGAGGTGGTGACATCTCAACTGAGTTTTGAAGTACCAGTAGGAGTTCCCCAGGTGAAGAGGAAAGCATTCTAGGCAGAGAGAGTAGCATAAGCAAAGGCTGTAGAGTTTGAGGTAATGGTATATTTGGGAAACTGTCAGTAATTTATTATGCTGTTCAGGAGATTAGGTTTTATTTTGAAGGCAATGGCAAGGCACTAAAAAGTTAAGCATGGGGTAACCTGACCAGGGAAACAGAGTGGTGTTTAGAAATCTCCTTGCAACCTCAGTGTGGAAAGTGGCGGAAGAGAAAGGTGGAAGACTGAGGAAGGGAGCTTCCTGCAACTGAGTTGCAGCGTTGTCACATGGTCTATTTAAGTGAGACATTAGGAGGCTGTGGGAAAGGAGACAATGAGGACAATGACACAGAGTCTGGGTCTCCTTAAGCTGTGTGTCTGGATGAGGTGCACTGCATATATTGGTGAGTGAGTGAAGTACTTCTACATGGCTTATCTTGAAACCATGGGAGAGGGAGGTATAAACCCTCTTGAACCCCAAATCGAATCTTGACAGCCACTGCCGCCTTGCAGTTACTTGTGTCCTGAGACTGATATTTTAACCAAAAACCACGTGGAGGGCAAAAGAGATCTTGTGTTGTGATAGAAATAGTCCCATCTTTTGACTCTGGTCCCATACTTGAGTTTAGCAAGACTTAGAAAATTTGAAGTTTTCATTCACGTATGTGTTTATTTTCCCTTTTCCCTACAGGAAGCTTGTGAGACTTAAAGGAGAAGGCATTAGCGTGGAGGAGAGAAGGGGTGGTTTGAAAACTACGTGGGAGGTGGAGAAGCAGAGGGGTTTAGGGGCTGCGCAAGGGGTGAGCTGAAGTTGTGGGGGCCTCCGGGATGAGTCTCCGGGAAGTCAGGGACATTATTTTTATCGGGTTTCCAGGAGCCTGGGCTGACCTCTTCACCTGGAAGATTTCCATAATTTCGGCTTCCCATGTAGGGTCCCCTCAGAAGGAGATGCTCTGATACCTGCTGAATCTCTCCTACGCCCTTTTCCCATTCCAGGGTATCAGTGTCATTGGGTGGTGGGGGTTGTGTCTGCTGATTTTCTGCCTCATTTTGGAGCAACGGAAGTTTGGGAATAGTTCAAGATCTTACTAAATCAAGGTAAAAAACATTTCTAGGGGCTGGTGGTGGTTAGGTAATGGAACGAAAATGCTGCTGCCGACATAGACTCTGACTGTTGCAAAGCACTCTGGGCATTATTTTAAAAGTGGACCAACTCACGGGGACCTGGTTTCAGTGGCAACAGACTCAGTCCAGACCTGGCCTCAAGACTCCCATCTCTCTTTGGAACAGTATGACCTGTGAAAGGGTTGAATTTTCATTTTCATTCCAATATCAGTATTCTGTATAATAATTTTAATTGGAACTCCCTAAATAAATTTCGGATGTGATCTCTTTCATTGTCATCTGGATATATAAGAAGATCGACTTATGGGGGGTGGGGACAGCGGGAGGCGGGGCAAGAGATACTCTTGTTACTTTCCTACTTTCCGACCTCATCTGACTTCAGTGCACTGGCCAGTGTGTGACCAAAGAGTGTCACTTTTCTCTATCACAATCGGGAGAATTAATTTTGTAAAACCAATAGAAAATTCGCAGCCCTTTTAGAAATGAAGAAAAAGACCAACTGTGACTCTGGTGTAGTCTCTTTCTATACTCTCTGCCACAGAACTATCTTCAACTGAGCTATGTTACTAAAATGAAACTTCTAAGATCTCCACTCATTCTTAGAGTATTTTTAAAATATCGAGTTCCAGTTGAGAGGGAGAGGGAGAGGGAGAGAGAGAAAGAGAGAGACAGACAGACAGACCAAGATACCAAAACCAGAAAAAGGTAATTCAGGAGTCTCTGTGTACACTGCATTAGGTGGATCAAGGAACTGCCAAATTTAGGAAACTGACCAAACGACTTAAGAGGAATTCTAAGAACTCATTTTTTTTTTTTTTTCCTATGGAAGAGATACTTTTATCTGTGGTCCCGTTGGGGCAACTAACAACTTTAGAGTAATGTCCCAGGGCCAAGGCTGAGTGACATAACTACTGTGTGGAGGGCCCAGCCTAGTAAGTTCTGCATTCCTACTCCTGCATTTCTGCTCATACATCGTAGCAGATTTTTCTTTAACAAAACACCAAATCTTTGAACTTGCTTGGGGCTTTCCAGGTAAAAAACTTTTTCTCTTTTTGCCTATGGAAGGCTAAGGCAGGAGAAGGCAAACATCTCAGAATTCCTTTTGTGATATTTTTACAATATCACAATAGTTCAGGTTGTAAGAAAAAATTTAAACTCTGTACTGTATGCATTTTTGTAGTCAAATCATATATAAAGTATTTGGCTTGTCTCAGTGAAATATTTATAAGAATTAGATTAAATCCTGGATTTACTTTAGCTGTGAGTCATGGCAGTCCCAGCTCAAAGGGTTGCTTGGACATCACTACAAACATGCTTAGCTGGTTGTAATCAGTTAATTGCCCTCACGTTACCATTGCATCATCAGAGCCTATTTTGTATGATCATATATGACTAAAACGATCCCAGATTATAATTAGGTGTGAGGAATTGAGTTTCTCAGGCTGGGCATGTTGGCTCATGCCTATAATCTCAGTGCTTTGGAAGGCCGAAGTGGGAGACTGCTTGAGTCCAGGAGTTCAAGACTAGCCTGAGCCACATGGCAAAACCCCCATCTCTACAAAAAATAAAAAACATTAGCCAGGTGTGGTGGTACATGCCTAGCTACTCAGGAGGCCGAGGTGGGAGGATCACTTGAGCCCAGGAGTTCAAGGCTGTAGTGAGCCATGATTGCACCTCTGTATTCCAGCCTGGGGAACAAGAGTGAGGACTTATCTCTAAAACAAAACAAAATAATAAAACTCCCACAAAAAAACCCCCCAGAAACAAAATCAAACCCAAAATAGTCCCAGCATCTCTCAAGAAACTTCATCCAAGTAGAAGTGTGAAATGACCCTTACGGATGCACAGAAGAGAGAAGAATCCTTCATCAAGGTTCTGTCTAAGCACATAACTTGCTGAGGAGGGTCACAAAGGTGAGGGGAACAAGCTGGTACTGGAAATGAAAGGCCACTGCAGGATCCTGAGAATTTACCACTTGCTGCAGGTGGTATGCCTTCTTTGGTGTTGTTATTATTTGTGTTTAGAAAAGATGTAGTCACAGCTCAGAAAATGTCTGGCCATTGACTTGAGCACACTATCCTGTGGTGGGAGTGTTGCCTTGACTGGACATTCATATCAGGGAGCCGGCTCTAGCAAAGGTTTAGGGGGAGCTCTCCCTTCCGGAGCCTCCATTTCTATTTACAAAAATCCTCTAAATTAAAGCATGAAAATATATGTAAAACTTGAATATGACACAGTATCCCTACTGTGGGAGTAGTTGGACTCTAAATTATGATCTGGTATCTTCCTCACTGATTCTTTCCTTTTTCCTTGTCAACTGTTACTGATATTAATCTCATATAGAGAATTCTGTTAGATTGCTTCTTTCTAAATCTCCTTACTCTTCTAGGGCTCATTTTATTTATTTATTTATTTTTAGATGGAGTTTCACTCTGTTGCCCAGGCTGAAGTGCAATGGCACGTTCTTGGCCTACCGCAACCCCCACCTTCTAGGTCTGAGTGATTCTCCTGCCTCAGCCTCCTGAGTAGCTGGGATTACAGGTGAACTCCACCACGCTTGGTTAATTTTTTGTATTTTCAGTAGAGAGGGTTTTACCATGTTGGCCAGGCGGGTCTTGAACTCCTGACCTCAGACGATCTACTTGCCTTGGCCTCCCAAAATGCTGGGATTACAGGTGTAAGCCTCCGTACCCAGCCTCTTCTAGGGCTCTTAACTGGGGTTGATGTTTAATTCTTTTAAGTTCTGCCCTCCCCTAGCTCTATGCATGCTCTCTGGGTGATCACTTCTCATCTTTCTTTCTTTTTTTTTTTTTTTTGAGACAGGGTCTCACCATGTCACCCAGACTGGAGTGTAGTGGCATGATCTCATCTCACTGTAGCCTTGACCTCCCAGGTTCAAGCAATCCTGCTGCCTCAGCCCGCCAAGTAGCTGGGACCACAGGCGTGCACTACCATGTCTGACTAATTTTTGTATTTTTGGTAGAGATGAGGTTTCACCATGTTGCTCAGGCTGGTCTCGAATTCCTGAGCTCAAGCGATCCACCCATTTTCACCTCCCAAAGTGCTGGGATTACAGGCGTGAGCTACTGTGTCTCGCCCTTCCTACCTTTCTAAGGTATTTGGCGTGTTTCATTTTTGGTGCCTTTGTACATGCTGTTCCTTTTGCTAGAATCTGAGTCCTTCTTCTCCCCACTTCAAAAAGGGAAATCCTATTTATCTCTTAGGAACCAAACTTCAGGGATGATATCATCCAGAGAGCCTTTTATGATCCCAGCAGTCTGGGTCAGGTGCCTTTCCTGTGCATTTCTTTAGAAGTATTGACCTTTGCCAATAATATTGTAAGCTCTCCAAGGACAGGAACTCTGTCACATAGGAAATATCCACATACGTCTGTTCAACAGATGGATGAATGTTTGAAAGAAGGCATTTTTCAGAAATTATCTTTTTGGCTGTATGCTCCTTATAGTTTAAACCAAATGTAAACAAGGTTTATAATAAAATTCTAATTTGGTTTCATAATATATGTCAACCAGGTTTGATCATGATCAAATAATATATGGGAAGTGCCTTGTAATCTCTAAATATACAAATATAATCTATTATTAATCACAGTAGTTACAATTAACAATAGATCATTATAATTATAATAATGGTAGAAGAGATAAAAAAGTAATACATTTTTCATAATGAATCTGGGAGAGAAGCGGTTGAGCTTCTGAGGGTGTATTAAATGGTGAAATGGGGCAAATGATATTTTTCTGGAAATATCACTGAGAGGTTAAAAATGAGAAAAAAAAAAACACACCAAAAACTCTTCTGTTTGATAAGCACTACCTGATAGAAATTCTTATAGGACATGAATGGTATATCATAGTCCATGATTTTGGATGAAGTTCTTAGGAAAAGAATCTCATGAATGTTGGGCAGATAATCCAAACCCTAAACTAATACGGATAAATAACTGCAAGTGTGGCAACCAATATGAATGTGAAGAAAGAGATTTTAAAGACAAGCTGGTTGGAGCAAAACATTTTCTAAAAAGGAAAAATAACTACTGTCATTCCATTTTTCATATGCTAGTTTGACTGCTCAGGTGAAGAGAGACTGGGGCAATATCTTACAATTATCTGCCTAAGAATAGAAAGCTATCATTGGCAGCTCAGCTGGCTTATCCAGATGCTCAGAAATCACTTACATTAGGTCATGAAGTCAGTTTCCCCAGTTGACTGAAAAATAAACAAAAAGGAAATCAAAGAGGAAACTTTCTATTGTGAACTCTGTATGAGCTGTTATTTCCCTTCCTTGGATGTAATTTAGAGAAAATGAGGGATTGTTATTATGTATACTTATCTAATCAGATACATTTATTTTCTGGATAAGCATTAGGCTTTGTGCAATGACTTCTATACTGACTCATGATAACAATTCCTTGTTTTCCTGAAGCCAACTGTTTTGCATATTGCATTTACATTTCAACTTTTTAGCACCTTCTCTCCTCTCTGACCTCTGCTTCTGTATTTACATCTCTATCTCAGACTGTGTGTGCACCAGTCCTAGACCTGACAAGTTAACAGTGTGAATGAGCATCAAAAGGTATACCAAGATGGGTGGCGGGGACATCAGTTAGCTGGGATTTTGAAGATAATTTAATGATGGGACTATTTTCAAAGTATGGGCAGGGTTAGTGCAATCAAAGAGGGCTGTTGAGGCAATGAAGGATAAATATGGCGAGTGCTGTTACCACCTCTAGTCTGAATGACATTGGGGAGGAAAAGAAGTTACGGGGGCTGAGTGAGAGCTGGAGCCATGAAAGAGAGGCTGCCTGTCTAGAGCTGGAGCTGTAGCAGGAAGGAATGCTGCCAGGCTCACAGCACCAAGGCAGGAGCAACAGGGTAAGAAATACCCCAGCCTCTCTGTGGCAGACAGAATAGTGTCGCCCATCCCCAGATGTCCACCTCCTAGTCCCTGGAATATGTGGCAAAAAGGATTTTGCAGATGTGCATACCTTAAGGATTTTGAGATGGGGCGATTATCCAGATTGTTTGGGTGGGCCTAATATAATTACAAAGGTCAAAGTCTGAGAGAGAAATGCAAGACAGAAGCAGAGGTCAGAGAGGACAGAAGGTGCTAAGCTGCTGGCTTTGAAGATGGAGGAAGGAAATATAAGCCAAGGAGGTTTTAGAAGCTGGAAAAGGAAATGAAATGGGTTCCTACCCCAGAGTCTCCAAATGGAACCAGCCCTGCTGACATGGTGTCTTGATTTTAACCCAGTGAAACAAACCGATTTCAGACTTCTGACTCCAGAACTGTAAGACAATCGATTAGTGTTGTTTGCGGTCATTTATTACAGCAGGAATAGAAAACTAGTGTACTTTCTCTCTTTCTGCCCTCTGATCTCCTACCGATACTTCTCATTGGCCAAATCCAACAGGAAGCCAGAAGGCAAGAGGGGTTGGGTGATACAGACATAGCCATCATTCCCCCAGAATAGGGCAGAGAAGGAAGTAGAATAAATCTGGGGGAGAAGGTAGAACAAAGGAAGAACCAGCACTGGGGTGGGGTGGGTGTAGGATGGAATAGATTTTAAAACATCAAATATGCCAGATGAAGGCTTTAAGCAATAATTCAAGAACAAGACAAAAATCAAGTGGCAGCCTAGCTCAAATCCTATTGGAGAAACTGTTTTTGGAAACCTTTATTTGTTTTAATATTTTACTTTAACATGTGTAGCCTCTATACCATTACAGAAAGAGGAGTGACCTCAGGGTTACTGAGTTGAATGCTCTTTTTAAAATTGCCTAAGATGTCAGAGTTACCTTTGTATCTGCTCAGTTTCCAAGTCCTGTCAATTCTACATGTACCCTGTCTCCAGCAGCTGCCTCTCATTTCCTGTTTCTCTTGCTGCTATTCTACATTAGCTGTTCCTCTCTTTCCCCTCTTCTTTCCATCTGTATGGTTGCCATAAGTATATTTCAAAGACCATCTCTGATTTTGCCTCACTCCTTTTCAAACACCTCCCCTCCTGCCCTATGCTTCTTGAACAGAATCCAAACTCCTTGACATGAGGTGTAGATCCTTTAGGACCTTGTCCCTGTAATCTTCTGGCTTATTACCACCCTTCTCTTGTGTTTAGTCTGGCCCACTTGTACTTCCTCCAGTCTTTCTTCCTCGGCATTTTTGGTGCTGTCCTCAGCCTTCCTTATTATTTTTGTCATTTTCCCTGGATCCTTCAGCCCGTCTCCTAATCATGCCCATTCTTCAAGGCTCTGCTCAAATCCTCCATGAATCCATCACTGGTCACTCCAGGTGAATTTTATCCTCCCTTCTCTCTGTGTCCACTGCTCTTATAGCTATGCCTCTCTTGTAGCACTTACAGTCATACTACCTGTTAGTCTAGGTATTTGTGTATGTATTCTCCCCACTACTATTTCTGAACCTACTAAATTATAAACTCTTGGAAAGAGGGAGTGTATCTTTGTATCTTCTAGTAGTAGCTGATGTATTGCCTTAAAAATAATAGATGATCAAAACTTGCAGTGGGGGCAAAAATGATTACTGTGTAGGTCACAAATGTTTAACGGCAAAGGGAGAGTCTTTGGGGGAGGTGAGGGTGTATGGGAGACTGGAGGGGGCTTTGAGTCAGCCTGTGCCTTGTTCACTATGGTTTTCTGACTGTCAACTGAGGTGCCTGGCATAAGATAAGAGCTTCATGAATATTTCTTAAGTGAATAAGTAAATGCTATCTACTTCACTCTGGCCAAAGGCAACCTTGAATTCTGAGAGAACAAGGTCTTAACAAAGGTCCCTAATACTTGTTATAATATGAAGAAGGCAAAAAAAAAAAAAAAGTGTTAAGGTAAAAACAACACAATCTTCTACTTGTAAGGACAAACAAAAAGCTTACAAAGAGCAAGCCTTTGCCAGCAACCAGCTGAGGAAGACACAGCCACAAGGTGGAAGCATCTCTTTTCTTTCTGAAATAACCATGCCTTTGTTGGCGTAACTGGCTGAAAGCAGACAGGCTGATTTTTGCATTTACTAGTCCTGTGAGAAGCACTGGGAAATACACTCTTATTTATGATAGTTATTCTATAACTACCTCCCAGTATATAGCTTGAGAGCAGAGATTTCGTTGTATATTTGCACGATATCTTTTGTAGCTTTTAACATAGTAGTGACTGTTGTGTGTGTGTGTGTGTGGAAGAGAGTAAGAGTGAATGAATGCGAGAGAGAATGATTGTTTGAATGATTTGGGGGTAAATTAAGGAAGCAGTTGCTGATAATTATTACTCTACACCTACTGCTATGGTCTGAATGTGTTCCTCCAAATTTATGTGTTGGAAACTTAATCCCCAATGCAACAGTGTAGGGAGGCAGAGTCTTCGGGAAGTGTTTGGGTCATGAATGGATGAATGCTGCCATTAAAAGGGCTTGCAGGAGTGGGTTTGTCCTCTCTTGCCCTTCTGCCATCTGCCATGTGAGGACACAGGAAGGTTGATACCAGATATTGGTGCCTTGATCTTGGACTTCCCAGAACCCAGAACTGTGAGAAATAAATTTCTCTACTTTACAAATTATTCAGTCTCAGGTATTCTGTGATGGTAGCACAAACAGACTAAGACACCGATTAAAGCATGCGTAGGGACACTGAGGGCAAGGAGCTCATCTTATTAATCTTTTTATCTCTGGTTTCTCTTATCCTTACTTAAGGTGACGACACTGACCTTTGGGGCAAACAGGAGTTTATGAAAGATCTCATAGCTTATAAGTGGAAGTAACAAGACCTGTTGCAGGTTCCCTAATTCCAACACACAGAGCTCCTTACCCTTTATGAGGTTGCTTCAGCATTGGGGAAGTGGCAGGTGGGGAGAAAGGCACAATAGTAGGACTTTACTTGGTTCAGAGTTAAAGGTTCCTTCTACATGAAGCAGCTATTTGAGATTTTCTGATGTATTATTAACCTTTGGGACATTGTTTGAAAATACATATTCATGTGCTACAAATAGCTTTAAAACCCAGGTTCATTCAAGCATGAGTAGGATGAAAAAGAATTAACGTGTACTAAGGATAGCTGTAAGTGTCAATACATCTAGTTAGTACTTCATGGTCTGAATTTCCCTGGTCACTATAATTACCTTCTCTTCAAAGAAATGTTAGTTTTGTAGTTAGCTTTCAAAACTACATGTGTTAAAGTTTCAGATCGATGGGATCACGAATGTCCTTGTGCCCAATTTTAACAGTGCACAAGGAGTATACTAAGTGAAAACACTCATGTCTCTGAGGTCTACTATCTTTGTTTGGCCATAATAAAAATACAGTCTTTCTTTAATAGCTTAATTTAAAGTCAGCTCTCCAGAGAATCTGTACTTATTGCCATAATACTCAATAGTATTGGCAACGAGTGCATGGATTATACTGATTTTTCTATTGATATGCTAACACAATAAATAGAAAGAGTAGCAGTGCATCACTATCATTTTGATGCACAAAATAAACATTATCCATTTTACTTTCTTTTACTATTTAAAGTCACATATTAATTCCTTAAATTTACAACTAGGAATGTAGCCGAGTATCTAAAAATCTTGTTTCTGTTCAAGTTAATTCAGATTGTCCATCCATGCATGCGAACAGCTGAGCTATGAAATTGGGCAGCATGTTTTCTGGCAATAATGAGGAGATAATATTCCTTAGGAGTATTTAAGTGACATCACTATTGATAGGTTAATTGGAAATAAAAATGTAAAGCTTTCTTAAGTCACTAAAATAAAAAGCCTCTTGTTTATTGTAGCTTTGCAATGTACTTTTTGAACTGTCCCACTTTACAGTTTTGCTTAATAACTGTCTAATTAATGTAACTGCAGCTGCTCTCAGAATTCCACATACATCCCATGGATAATTAGCCATTTCAAAAGGAGACTTTCCCATGCATATCTCGATTCACGGTCATATTGTTACCTCTATTGCTTTACCAATTTCTTGAAAAATGACACCTGCATCCAGTGAAATATTAGATTGGTACAAAGGTAATTGCGATTTTGGCCACTGAAAGTAATGGCAGGCTGGGCCTGGTGGCTCATGCCGATAATCCCAGCACTTTGGGAGGCCGAAGTGGGCAGATCACTTGAGTTCAGGAGTTTGTGACCAGCCTGGCCAATATGTTGAAAGGCGATCTCTACTAAAAATGCAAAAAGAAAATTCATGGTGGCACACGCCTGTAATCCCAGCTCCTCTGGAGGCTGAGGCAGGAGAATTGCTTGAACCCGGGAGGTGGAAGTTGCAGTGAGCTGAGATCATGCTACTGCACTCTAGCTGACTACGGTTGGGAAGTTGATAAAACAGGCGCCCTCCATGTTCAGAACCCAGAGTACCACTTGCTGCTATTTAAGAGTTTCACAATTGGTTTGAAACAGATAGCTAAAGTGATATTACTCTATCATACATTCTAACTAGACTTAAATTATTTTTAGTTCTCTGTTTGAACATTTATACTTATGCCACGAAATATGTGCATTTAGTTTCCATCTCTACACTAAGATCTCAATTACCCAAGAGCTTGTTACAGAGCTGTGAACCACCCAGATGAAAAAATAGACCTTTCATAATAATTAGCACTTATTAACATGGTTTTATGCCAGGTACTTTTGAAATATTATCTCACTTAATTCTCAAACCAAGCTACTAAGCAAGCAAGCAAACAACCAACCTTCTATGGGCTGGAGGGAGCAGAAAAATTCAAATTAGCCCTGAAAAATGTAATTCTAATTCATATATATTTTTTCCATTGGGAACTGATCAATCAATAAATAATGCAGAATGAGCACCATTGGTACCAAGATATCAAGTTAATCTTTGCATGATTATTTAGCTTGAGCTGTCCTATGCCACTACTGTACCCCTTAACTTGGGTTAGACAGGTAGCTTCAACACTGTGTGGGTGACTGTTCAAGAACAACTTCAGTCCACTTCATGATGCTTCCTCTGTCCATGTATTTTAATTCCTTGAGTGTATTTTCTAGTTTTCTGTTCTTGGTTTCTGCCTTAAACTATGGCTCTTGCCATTTCTTCCATTTCTTGCATTTACTAGTACTCTTTGGATATCTTTCAGTGATACTCCCTCAAATCTGCCTGAATTCATCATTATATTGCTACTTGTGGAGGCTGGACCCTCCTGCATTGACCCTGTACAATCTTGCATTGTTCTTTGGTGTGATGCTGCATAGTCATTTTACAAATGTGGGCCACTTGTCACCAAAGGTCGGGGTACAAATACATGAATGGGAACCCTCAAATTCATCACCATTTCTACAAAAACAATTCCACTGGCCTGTCCTGACAGAAAATCCTTATTTTCTTATCACCTTTGTTTTCCAAGGATATCACATTATTAATGTAACTGGTTTGATTGAACTGTCCATAGTCACTGAGAGACAATGTGCAAGTGATTTATTTTTTCAATAACTGCTACCAGCTGTGCTGTTGACTCCTGCCCTTTTCCCACTGGGTAGCAGCCTAATCCCATTATTTTTTCAACATTTTAATCTATTAAAGTCTAGTGTAATTAGCATTGCAATCTTCAATTAAAATCTCTCCCACTCTCATTGCACACTAGAACGAAGGCTTGAGCTACTTAAGTGGAGAAAGGTCCTTATTCTTCCCTGTTTCCCCTCTGCAGCCACCCCCTACTCCTTTCTTTATCCCTCCAGTCATCTAAGGAAGTGCTGGCAGCAGGGTATGTATGAGGGACAATATCCCCTAGAGAGATCAAGAGTTGCTAGTGGCAAGTCTGCTCTCTTCTTTTTGCTGGTGTTCTCTGTATGGCAGATCTTAATCAAGTGTTTACTTTGTGCCAGGTCGTGTTAGGTGCTGGGAACAGGGTAAGAAGACATCAAGGAAGACAAGATTTCTGACCTCAGAGAATTCAGATTTAGTGATATACATGCTGTCTCTCTCATAAGGATGATTTGGGTTACTTTTTTGGAAGATCATAAATCTTTTTTGGAAGACATCTCCATATTGGGAGATACAGATGAGGCTGGCCTCCTCCTCTTTCACTCAGCACCCCCTTCCCCACCATGGTTATTCTAACCTACAGCCTCTTCAGTAGGGGTCACTTTAGTTAGCAAATACCCCAACAGGCTTAAGCCCCAAATCGCCTTTTGTAGTGTCCACTCAACCCATGGGAAATGGTGGGAGTGCTGGCTTCCTCAGAACTACCTCTCTTCTCTATCTTTTCTCAGTTCTTTTCTCCAATCCCTAGCTCATCTGGGTCTCTGCTGATTCAGTGGCTCAGCTACTTTTAGACAAGAAGCAATCATAAGTCTCCTACGGAGTAGAGGGCAAGGATGGTTTAAGCATCCCCTATTATGAAGGAGGAGAATGGGGCAAATATGATACCTTTTTCCCTCATGGAGAACGGGGTGGGATGGAGAGAAGGGATGGTTAATGCTTTACAAACTGTTATCCCAAGCTCCCAACAGCCACTACAAGGAGGTGGCTGGCCTCACTATTGGTGACTCTCTAAATAAAATGTGAAGAACTTAGTCTTTATCTTTGGCTCTGGCCTGAGTCATAATTTCCTAGATAACTGGAAAGATCTAGGCTGGGAACTTATATTATTATACCACATGGAGAGAAAGAACAGAATAAAAATAGGGAACTAGATAAAGCTTGTGGATTATCTGTTAATTTTAATTACTCATTCTTACTCTAGAAAATGGAAAAGTGACTTCATTTTCATTTCTTCTTTAAGTCCTTATTAGCCAAATTTTACAAAAGGTTACTGACTAATGTGTATAACATATGTTTATTCTTAAAACCTAATATGCTAGGTTCTATTCTGACAGTATGTTTTGATTTTTTAGTTGTTATTGTTTATACAGGATAACTTACATTGTGAAGGTATGAAGGTCACTGTGGAGGAAGATAATGTGGCAATGGTAGCAATGTTATTAAGAGCACAGGCTCTGGTGGAATCAGGAGCCCTTGGTTTGCACTTTATGACTAATACCACTTATTAACTTAGAGATGTTAGACAAGTCATTTAACCTCTGCAAATCTGTTTTCTCATCTGAAAATGGGAATTATGGTGGTGTCCATCTCATAAGGTTGTTGAGAAGATCACAGTGATATGCAGGTAAACTTTGCACAGTGCCTGACACATGGTAAGTTTTCAATAAATGTTAGTTACATTAAAACTTATTCAATAGGAAACTTTCAAACTCACCTTACAGCTGACCATATAAAACTCTAATAATTGGAGTTGTCTTCTTTTTTGAGAGTTAATATTGGAATTAATGTATGCATCTCTGAGTTAAGAGTAGGGGTTGGTAAACTGTGACCCATAGGTCAAATCCAGCCCAGTGCTTGTGTTTTTTTTTTCTTTTAAGTAGCATTTTATTGGAACACAGCCATGTTTATTTATTTACATACAGCCTACAGCTTCTTTTGTACTATTACTGCAGCAGAGCTGAGTAGTTACATGAGAGACTGCATGTTCCCAAAACCCAAATGTGAATTATTTGTCCCTTTATAGAAAAAGTTTGCCCAAAAGCAAAAATTGACAAATGGGATCTAATTAAACATAAGAGCTTATGCATGGAAAAAGAAACTATAAACAGAGTAAACAGATAACCTACAGAATGGGAGAAAATATTTGCAAACTGTGTATCTCATAAAGGTCTAATATCCAGCATCTATAAGGAACTTAACTTTACCAGAGAACAAACAACCCCATTAAAAAGTGGGCAAACAACAAGAACAGACATGCTGCAAAAGAAGACACACATGTGCCCAAGAAGCATATGAAAGAAAACCTCAATATCACTGATCATTAGAGAAATGCAAATCAAAACCACAATGAGATACCATCTCAAACCAGTCAGAATGGCTATTACTAAAAAGTCAAAAACCAACAGATGCTGGTGAGGTTTGGAGAAAGGGAAAACTTATAAACTATTGGTGGAAGTGTAAATTAGTTCAACCATTGTGGAAAGTTCTATGGTGATTCCTCAAAGAGCTAAAAACAGAGCTACCATTTGACCCAGCAATCCCATTACTGGGTATACACTCAGAGGAATATAAGTCATCCTATCATAAAGACACATGCATGTGAATGGACATTGCAGCACTATTTACAATACCAAAGACATAGAATCAACCTAAATGCCCATCATTGACAGATCTGATAAAGAAAATATGGTACATATAACCATGGAATAGCATGCAGCCATAAAAAAGAATGAGATCATTCATGTCTTTTGTGGGAACATGGATGGAGCTGGATGCTATTATCCTTAGCAAACTAATACGGGAACAGAAATCCAAATACTGCATATTTTCACTTATAGTGGGAGCTAAATGATGAGAACTCATGAATACAAATAAGGGAACAACAGACACTGGGGTCTACTTGAGGGTGGAGGGTGGGAGGAGGGAGAGGAGCAGAAAAGATAACTATTGGGTACTGGGCTTAATTCCTGGGTGATGAAATAATCTGTACAACAAACCCCCATGACACATCTTTACTTACGTAACAAATCTTCACATGTATGCCCAAACCTAAAATAAAAGGTAAAAAAATAAAAAGTTTGCCAATCCCCAGTCTAAAGCTTTAAATTTAGGAAAGGCAACTACTTGTCTTTGCTGACTTGTGTCCTAATAGATCTGTGGGTAGGGTGTATGTAGCTCACATGACTTTTTAAAGAACCCTTCTCAGATTTATAAATCTATGATGAAAAATTTCATGTGTTATTAAAATTATGTAAATTTATTAAAATTATGTAATATTCATGCATTATTAAAATTATATAATATTTAAAAATATTACAGAGTTGAGAATAATAAAACACCCATCTTTGCACTCACCAACCATATTTTAATTCAGTTAATATTATGAGACATTTAGTTCAAACTGTTTTGCATGAAAAAGTCTTCAGGATAGACTTGGAGCCCCTTGCATGCTTTCTGACTTTATTCCTCTCCTCACAAAGGTAACTGCTATTCTGTAGTTGATGGGTGTCTTTCTGGTTCCAGTTTTTATGATTTTCACTGCATTTGTACATATCCATAAGGAATGTTTCAGTATTTCAAGTTTTAAAACTTTACATAAATAGCATTACATATGTGATTCTGCAACTTGTTTTTTGACTCAACATTATGTTATTGCAGTTTAGAGAATATAGAAGATATCTGTTCATATAGAGGACACAGTTCATTTTCACTATTATATAATTCTCCATTATATAAATATTCTACATTTTTTTATTCTATTGATGTACGTTTAGGATTTTCCCTTTAATATTTACAATTAAAAATCATGCTGCAATAAACATTGCTGAAAATGTATGCTCGTGTATATTAGCAAAAATGAGATCTATATACATAGTAGTGGAGTTGCTGATTTGTAGAGTATATGTGCATCCTTAAATTTATTTGATGTTGCCAAATTATTTTCCAAAGTTGCTACATCAATTTACACCAATTTCCAGTAGTGACCGTAGTAAGTTTCCAGTTCTCCGCATCCTTGCCAACGTTTGGAGTTGCCAGACTTTAAACTTTTGCCAATTTGATGGATATAAAGTGCTATCTTACTGCTTTAATTTGCATTTTCCTGATACTGAGTATGTTTTCAGATATTTATTAGCCATTTGGATTTCTTCATTCATAAATTCTTCCTTAAGTACATTGCCAATTTTTTCCCATTGGGCTGCCTTTCTTGTTTTTAATTCATAGAGTTTTTTTTTTTTTTATATGTTCTGGATAGCATTCTTTATCCTCATTTTCAAATACAAATGATTTCCAACTTTTCACAAGATGGCGCCGAAAGTGAAGAAGGAAGCTCCTGCCCCTCTTAAAGCCGAAGCCACAGCGAAGGCTTTAAAGGCCAAGAAGGCAGTGTTAAAAGGTGTCCACAGCCACAAAAAAAGAAGATCCGCACGTCACCCACCTTCCGGCGGCCCAAGACACTGAGACTCCGGAGGCAGCCCAGATATCCTCGGAAGAGCGCCCCCAGGAGAAACAAGCTTGACCACTACGCTATCATCAAGTTTCCACTGACCACTGAGTCGGCCATGAAGAAGATAGAAGACAACAACACACTTGTGTTCATTGTGGATGTTAAAGCCAACAAGCACCAGATTAAACAGGCTGTGAAGAAGCTCTATGACACTGATGTGGCCAAGGTCAACACCCTGATTCGGCCTGATGGAGAGAAAAATGCATATGTTCGACTGGCTCCTGATTAAGGCGCTTTGGATGTTGCCAACAAAATTGGGATCATCTAAACTGAGTTCAGCTGCCTAATTCTAAATATATATATATATATATCTCTCTTTTCAACAACAACAACAACAAAAAAAAAACAAAAACAAAAACAAAGAAAAAACAAATGATTTCCAAAGTCTTTGGTTACATCCAGTGAATAATGATCAGCATTTCAGTTTAAGCACAATACTTATGCTTTATCTCTCTATTTCACTTGTAAAGTTTCATGAAATGCATTAAGTATCAATTCGTAACTCAAATATTTTAATTGTAATTTGCAGACAAAGGTTTTATTAGAAGTTAATCCATAGATGTTTAAGAGGTCTTCTTTAGAAAATGAAAAGCATTTTTCTCAAAGAATTAATCATATAAATCAAAGTGAAATTTTTTAATCATCTTGACATTTTCTTTAGTGAAATATTTAGGAAACAACTGAGTTATAAATGATTAACTTTTTTCCCTTAAATTATACATTTTACAATAATGTTCTGTTTAATGCCCAATTGCCTATTCCAGTCTATTCAAAAGTGAGTTTTGAGTATGCATCAAATTAAATAGGGAGCTTTTTAAAACCACTCTATTCCTTTTCAAGTTTGGATATTCCCAACACAGATTTGAAAACAGTAATACATCACTATAGATAAGGCTTTTACCTAATAGAAGAACTGTATAATGCCATGTATTTTTATAACAATCTACATAAAATTGTGTAAAATATGAGGTTCCCCAAGCTCTTATTCCATAATTCTCCTAGGTGCGCCAAGAAACAATACCTTTGTTAGCACAGAAAGCTATGATATACTTCCTTGTGGCATTGTTTTAACTATTGCCATGTTCTCTTGGACATTTCCAGTGCATTTCTATTTTCCAATTTGCCTTTTCTCAGTGTAAGATTTATTGCCACTTGGGTACTTGGGAGATAAATGGAAATTTTACATGTATTCATTTCATTCCAGGACACTTAATGTGCCAATGATAATAGTGTGGTCAATTTAAAAGGAGTGAGAATTCCCATAAAGGAGTGGGAATAGAAACAATCAACAGTTTAAAACGTGAGTCACTGATTCTTACACTCTTCTTACAATGGATGACAATATTCTGTGTAATTTCCCAGAGTATACATCTGAGTTGTTATTTTCACTAGAGGCCTCTAATTCACCTTCATGTGGGAGCTCAGATATGAGACATACCTGTTTCCAAAGGAGCCTGACTGTTCAGTATGTCCTTCTAGGGCCTACCTGTGAGCCTATCATATATCTCTTTGTATTGGTTCCCACTGGTGCTCCTCTCAGAGTGTCCAATATCTACTATTCAGTGTCACCATCCCAACTCCTACTTGACATGTCAGGAGGGCTGCTTTTTCCCCACAAAAGGATCTGAAGCACAATCTGAATTATACAACCCCGCATTCAAGGCTGAGTTAAGCTTGCTCCACATCCTCCTTGGGCCACTTCTTTTTTTCTTTTTGAGACAGGATCTCACTGTGTCACCCAGGCTGGAGTGCAGTTGTGCAAACATGCTGACTGCAGCCTTGATCTCCTGGGCTTAAGTGATTCTCCCACCTAAGCTTCCCAAGTAGCTGGGACCACAGGCATATGCCACTGCACCCAGCTAACTTTTTAAATTTTTCTTGTAGAGATGGGAGCTCACTATGTTGATCAGGCTGGTCTCAAACTCCTGGGCTCAAGTGGTCCTTGCACCTCGGCCTCCCAAAGTGCTGGGACTAAAGGTGTGAGCTACTGCACCCAGCCAAGGGCCACCTCTTTAAAACAAAGTTTGGGTATGATGTTAGCTGTGTGCTTGTTATATGTCGGTTTCATTATGCTGAGGCATACAGACTGGAAAGGAAGAAGCAAAATTGTCTCTGTGTGCAGATGACATAATCTTTTAAATAGAAAATACTAAAGAATTTACCAGAAAAACTGTCAGAACTAATAAGTGAATTCAGTAGTTCCAAGATACACAATTAGCATATAAAAATCAGTTGCATTTCTATACATTAACAATGTCATTAGTAATCTATATGTTATGTCTCCAGCTTGCTTTTCATTCTTAAGATTGCTTTGGCGGTTTGAGGTCAAAGAGTTCTACACAAATTCTGGGGTTTTCTTTTTCTATTTTTGTGAAAAATGCCGTTGGAATTTTGATATGGATTACATTAAATTTGTGGATCATTTGGGTAGAATAAATTTTAACAATATTTACTCTTCCAATCCATGAACGCAGGATATCATTTCCTTTATTTGTGTCTCTTTCAATTTCTTCCATCAGTGTTGTATAGTTTTCAGTATATGGATCATTCACCTCCTTGGTTACTTTTTTTTTAAGTATTTTAATCTTTCTGATGCTATTGTAAATGGAATTTTTACAAATTTCTTTTCATCTATAGATTACTAAAGTAGTAATCCTATTTCTGGTTATATATCTGAAGGAAATGAAATCAGAATCTTGAAGAAATCTGTGTATGCCCATGTTCATTGCAGCATATTCACAATAGCCAAGAAAACAAATGAAATCAGAATCTTGAAGAAATCTGTGTATGCCCATGTTCATTGCACCATATTCACAATAGCCAAGAAAACAACCTAAGTATATATTAACAGATGAATAAAGAAAAATGGAATATATATATATATATATGAATCTAACTCAGATTTAAAAAAAAAAAGGAAATCCTGACATTTGTGACAATGTGAATAAACTTGGAGGATCTTATGCTAAGTGAAATAAGCCAGACACAGAAAGACAAATATTGCATGATACCACTTATATGTTGAACCTTAAAAAGTGAAACTTAGAGAAACAGTAAAATGGTGGTTGTCAGGGGTTGGGGGTGTGGGAAAAGGGGAGATAATGGTCAAAGGGTACAAACTTGCAGTTGTAAGATGAATAAGTTCTAGAGGTCTAATATACAGCATGGTAACTATGGTTAATACTGTATTACATACTAGAAATTTGCTAAGAGAGTAGATCTTTTATTTTTTTCTTTTTTTCTTTTTATTTTTTTTGAGACGGAGTCTTGCTGTGCCTCCCAAGCTGGAGTGCAGTGGCGCGATCTCGGCTCACTGCAAGCTCCACCTCCCAGGTTCACGCCATTCTCCTGCCTCAGCCTCCCGAGTAGCTGGGATTACAGGTGCCCACCTCCGCGCCTGGCTAATTTTTTGTATTTTTAGTAGAGACAGGGTTTCACTGTGTTAGCCAGGATGGTCTCAATCTACTGACCTTGTGATCTACCTGCCTCAGCCTCCCAAAGTGCTGGGATTACAGGTGTGAGCCACCACGCCCGGCAAGAGTAGATCTTAAATGTTCTTACCACCAAAAAAAAAAATTAATGATAACTCTGTTGGATGATGGGTATGTGAATTAGTTTGATTGTGGAAATCATTGCCCAAGGCACATGTATGTTAAAATATCACAATGTGTCCCTTAAATATATATGATGTTCTATTTGTCAGTCATACCTCAATAAAGCTGGAAAACATTTAATAAAATTATCTTAAACTTCCCCCTTTCCCCCACAAAAAGGCAGTCCCAGACCCAAGTGACATCCCAAAGTACTGTTGGGCTCTGTCCCTGGTAGCACTCACACAATTTTGCAAGATAAGTAAGCAAAGCAAAAGTCATCTTAGGCTCCTCAAAAGGGCTACATAGATTAGTTATGGAAAACAAGGCAAGGCAAAGCATACTACCTAACAATATTACTTTTTACCTTTCATTAAGCATGGAAAGCCTTTTATAAATGAAACTTTACTTGAGAAAGGCAATACATAATACATAAGAGCAGAGCTGCTTTGTCTGAAACAGGGTTGTGGGTGTGAGGTGGTACTCAGTGTTCTGCTGATTTTACTTCCATCTTACTTTCCTGCTTCCATACCTACCCGGGGGTCCTGAGGATTATCTATAATCTTTTCCATATGATAAAAAGGCACCTGGGGGATAGGGCCATGTCTTCTGTCCTGTTCTATGAGACTCCTTCTTCTATCTGGAATTCCTCGTCTCTTTCCTCATATCTACCTGTTGAAGTCCCATTAAAATCCCATTTAAATTTCACCTCCTTTAAGGAATCTCCTCAGGACAAAATTGATCTTCCTCACTGCAGATGATCAGTGCTTCTGTTACAGCTATAGGGACTGCATACCTTAGATATTCTGGGACAATCCCAATTTTTGGTATTAGATCCTAATATGCTCTTACATTCATTTACTTCTCAGATCAGATTTTAATTTTTGGTTTTGAAAATGTGGTTATGATAATTATAGTTCTCATGTGTAGTCAGCCTTGTTTCTGAGTTATTGATCTATACAGACATGAAGTATATACTTCCAAAGAGTAGGGATTGAGTCATTTCATCATAATTAATGATCCTTCCTATACCTCCCTCTCTTTTTCATCATGATCATACTTGCAATAATTTATTAATGCCCTAGAACACATGAGGCAGTGTTGGGCACTTATATTAATTACCTTGTTTAATTATTACAAAAACTCTGCAAGGTAGGTATGCATTGACCTCTCTTTTGTGATGAGGAAGCTGAGGTTACCCGGCTAGTAAGTGACTAAGTTGAGATCTGCCCAAACCCAGGCTCTTTACCATATGCTACTTGGCCTCCCACAATGCCTCACAGTGTTTGTCTGCATATTCTAGAAATGTTTATTCTGGTATGTAATGAATAAATACATATTCAATTACTCAGAATTGAAAGCATGGAAAAAGTACAGTACACATGAATTTATCTAGGCTATGAATTGAAATATTTCCCTTTCATGCTTGCATGAATCAGAAAAGAACTTTATACTTGTATTTAGTACTGTTTCAACTCACTCTAGTAGTGGAAAAGCAAAGTGAATCCACTGGCATTTTCATTTTACTGGCAATCTATGGGTAAGCAAGCTGGCACTCCAAAACACAACAAATACCTCTCCATGATTTGTGATATCTGAGCCACGCTGGATTACCTGAACACAGTCTGGGATCAGCTCTGCTCTGGTGGGGCCTTTCGTGGGCTTCCTACAATACTCCTGGGAGGTGTAATTACTGGGGACCAAAACAAAACAAAGTGGCTGGCCATTACTAATGCCCCTGATATCTAGGAGTCCCGTTCCCTGGCTGTGCTTGTGAGGAATGGAGCAGGGGAGCAGCTCATAAGAACTTCTGAAAAGGACAGGATTCAGAGAGGGGCTGCTCAGCGAGATGGAGAAAGAAGCCATTATGCTCCTTGCTGCAGAGCTATCTTCCTAGTGTTGTCCAAAGTGCAGTGTAAGGAGGGGGCATTGTGAGGTGTCTAATGGCTGTGAGGTTCTGGCATTTGAACCAATTCAGAAAGTCCTCCCGAGGACCTACTAGGTGAAAGTGTTGTGCTAAGACAGTAGAGGATACAGAGATGATTATGATGCAATAATGCATATCAAGGTACTTACAATCTAACATTAACTTTTACTATAAACTAGAATAAAGTAAATGCTGTGGTTAAACAGGTTTTAGGATGTCTCTACTTCACATTATTTACAAAATGCAATGCCCGATGGATTACAGATTTAAATATGAAAGGTCCATGTTTAAAACTTTTAGAAAAAAATATGTAAGAAAATCTCTTAAAGCAAAAAAATGGAAAAACACAGAATATTGACATATTTGATCATATGAATTTGATTTCATCAAAAGGGATCAAAAAGAAGAGAAAAAGAGCTTCCACAAACTGGGAAAAGATTTGCAACACATATAACCAATACAAATTCAATATCCAGCATGTATAAAAATCAACAAAGGGAAGGCAGAGCAAGGTGGCTGAATGGAACTCTCCAGTGGTTGTTCCCCTGCTCAGGAACACCAAATTCAACAACTATCCAAGCAAGAAAGCACGTTCATAAGAACAAAAAACCAGGCGAGAAATCATAGTGCCTGGTTTTAACATCACATCAAGGAAAGAGTCACTGAAAAGGGCGGAAAAAACAATCTTGAAGCCGACTCCATCAGCAGAATCTGTGTGCTCGGGAGAGGAGAGTGAAGTGAGTGTGGCCTTGCCATGGAACTCAGTGCTGCCTGACACTGTGGAACACAACACAGGCCACAATTCTGCCAGTGCCCACAGAGAGAGCATTTAGATGATCGCTGGCCAGAGGGGAATCCTCTGCACCAGCTGCAGGAACCTGAGTTGTGCCTAGCCCCACCACTGGCTGACTAATGTGGCCTGGGGTCCTGAGTGAACTGAAAAGGCAGTCATACCACAAGGATTGCAGTACTTGGGCAAGTCCTGGGTGCTGCACTGGGCTTGGAGCCAGTGGATCTGAGGTGCGTACAACCCAGTGAGACACCAGCTCTGATGGCCAAGGGAGCACTTGTATTACTTCTCCCCTAACTCCAGGCAGGACAGTGTGGGGAGACTCCCTGTTACAAAAAGGAGAGGGAAGAGTAAAGAGGACTCTGTCTTGCAACTTGGGTACCAGCTCAGCCACAATAAAATAAATCACCAAACAAATTCCTGAAGCCCCTGATTTTGGACCCTAGTTCCTAGGTGGCATTTCCAGACCCATCCTGGGCCAGAAGGGAACCTGCTGCCCTGAAATGAAGGATGCAGTTCTGGCAGGATTCACCACCTGCTGACTAAATTGCCACTGGGTCTCAAATAAACATCAGCCGTAGCAAGGGAGTAGTCACTGAGGGCCTTGGGTGTGAGACCTAGTACTGTGCTGAATTCAGGTATGACCCAGTACCATCCTAGCTGTGGAGGCCATGAGAATGCCTTTCCCAAGTCCAGGCAGCCCAGCATGGAGAAAGGGTCTCCTTCTGTTTGGGGGAAAGTAAGGGAAGAGAACAAGAGACTCTGTCTGGTACTCCAGGAAATCCTCTCAGATCTTAATCAACCCCACAAGGTGCTATGAGTGTTTAAGACTCATGACATTACTGGACTTGGGGCATCCCCCCTCCCCTAGTGCAGATGTAGCTGTAGTGATCAAAGACTTCAATCACAACACTCAATTCTCTTTGAATACCTGGAAAGCCTGCTTGAGAAGGACAAGTACAAACCGGGCCTGGCTGTGAAGTTGAAAAATAAATACCCAACTCTTCAATGCCTAGACATTGACAAACATCCACAAGCATCAAGAATATCCAGGAAAACATGACCTCACTGAACAAAATAAATAAGGAACCACTGACCAATCCCTGAGTGCAGAGATATGTGACCATTCAGAGTAAGAATTCAAAATAGCTATTCAGGAAACTCAATGAACTTCAAGATAACACAGAAGGAATTCAAAATCCTGTCAGATAAATTTAACAAAGAGATCGAAATAAAAAACCAAGGAGAAATTCTGGAGATGAAAAATTCCACTGACAAACTGAAAAATGTATGTCTTTCGAGAGCAGAATTGATTAAAAAGAAAGAATTGGTGAGCTTGAAGAGAGGCTACAGGAAAATACACAGAGGAGAAAGAAAAGAACAAAAAAGAATGAAGTATACCTACAAGATCTAGAAAATCACCTCAAAAGGGAAAATCTAAGTTATTGGCCTTAAAGAGGAGGTAGAGAGAGAGAGAGAGGTAAAAAGTTTATTCAAAAGGATAATAACACAGAACTTCCCAAACCTAGAGGAAGATACTAACATTCATGCACAAGAAGGTCATAGAACAACAAGCAGATGTAACCCAAAGAAAACTACCTCAAGCAGTTAATCAGTAAGCTCCCAAAGGTCAAGGAAAAAGAAAAGATCCTAAAAGCAGTAAGAGAAAAAACAAAAACCACTCATATATTGAGTAGGAAGATTAAAAGACAAACCTATCAAAAATAACTACAATAACTTTTTAAGAGATAGGTAGTACAGAGATAGAAATAGAAACAATGAAAAGTTAAAAAGTTGCGGTGATGGAGTTAAAGTTTAGAGTTTTTATACTTTTTATCCTTGCTTTTTTTGTAATCAGAATTAAGTTGTCATCAGTTTAAAATAATTGGTCATAAGATGTTATGTGCAAAACCCATGATAACCTTACATTTAAAAACCTATAGTAGGTAAACAAAAACAATAAAAAGCAAAAAATTAAAACATAACTGCCAGAGAAAAATGCTTTTATACAAATGAAGACAGGAAACAAAAAAGAAAGAGGACCACAAAACAACCAGAAAACAAATTAGAAAATGGCAGTAGTAAGTTCCCACCTATCAATAATAACATTGACTGTAAATTGACTAAACCCTCCAATCAAAAGATGGAGTGTTTTAACAGATTAAAAAAAGACCCAACTGTATGCTGCTCACAAGAAACTCAATTTACCTATAAAGATACACATAGACTAAAATTAAAGGAATGAAAAAAAGATATTCCATGAAAATGAAAACAAAAAAGAATAGGAATAGCTATATTTATATTAGACAAAAATAGATTTCAAGACAAAAACTATAAGAAGAGACAAAGAAGGTAATTAGATATTGAAAACGGAGTCAATTCAGCAAGTCAATATAACAATTATAAATATATATGTACCCAACACTGAAGCATCCAGATATAAAGCAAATATATATACATATGTGTGTATATATACACACACACATTAGGTATATGTTGACATATATAATATTACATATATATTTTTATATATAGATATATTGATATCTTCCTCTAGGTTTGGGAAGTTCTCTATTGTCCTTTTGAGTAGATATGTGTGTGTGTGTATATACACACACACACACACACATACATACAGAGAGAGAGAGAGAGAGAGAGAGAGAGACTGATCCCAATATAACAGCAGCTGGAAATCTCAACACTCTGCTGTCAGCAATGGACAGATCATCCAGACAGAAAATCAACAAAGAAACACTGAACTTAATCTGTACTTTAGACCAAATGGACATAATAGATATTTACAGAAGACTTCATCTGACAGCTGCAGAACACACATCCTTCTCTTCAGCACATGGATCATTCTCAAGAATAGACCATATGTTAGGCCATAAAACAAGTCTTAAAAAAATCAAACAAATTGAAATTATATCAAGTGTCTTCTCATACCATAGTAGAATAAAACTGGAAGTCAGTAACAAGAGGAACTTTGGAAACAATACAAATGCATGTAAATTAAACAATATGCTCCTGAATGACCAGTGGGTAAATACAAAAATTAATAAGAAAATTAAAAAATTTCTTGAAACAATGAAAATGGAAACACAATATTCTAAAACCTATGAGGTACGGCAAAAGCAATATTAAGAGGAAAGTTTATAGCAATAAGTGCCTGCATCAAAAAAGTAGAAAAACTTCAAAATAAATAACCTTACAAAGAATCTTAAAGAATTAGAAAAGCATGACAAAAATCAAATCCAAAATTAGTAGAAAAAGGAAATAATAAAGATCAGAGCAGAAATAGATAAAATTGAAACCAAAAAAAGGATACAAAAGATCAACAAAATGAAAGGTTGGTTTTTTGAAAAGATAAACAAAATCAATACTAAGAAAGAGAGAAGACCCAAATAAATAAAATCAGAGATGAAAAAGGAGACATGACTACTGATACCACAGAAATTTAAAGGATTATTAGAGATTACTATGAATAACTATATATCAGTAAACTGGAAAACGTAGAAGAAATGGATAAATTCCTAGACATCCATAATTTACCCAGATTGAACCATGAAGAAATAAAAATCCTGAATAGACCAGTAACAAATAATGAGATTGAGGCTGCTAAAAAGTTTCCATCTGTAAAAGAAACCAAGAAAGTAATCCCATTTACAAAAGCTTCAAATAAAATAAAATGCCTAGAAATAAACTTAAACAAAGAAGTGAAAGATCTCTACAATGAAAACTGTAAAACATAGATGAAAGAAATTGAAGAGGACACACACACAATGTTTTATGTTCATGGATTGGAAGAATTAATATAGTTAGAATGTCCATACTATTCAAAGCAACCTACAGATTCAATGCAATCCCTATCAAAATACCAATGACATTCTTCAGAAAAATAGGGAAAAAATTCCATATTTATATTGAATCACAAAAGACCTAGAATAGGCAAAAGCCATCCTGAACAAAAAGAATAAAACTACAGCGGTCACATTATTCAAATTATGCTACAGAGCTATAGTAACCAAAACAGCATGGTACTGGCATAAAAATAGACACATAGACCAAAGGAACAGAATAGAGAACCCAGAAATAAATCCACATATCCACAGTGAATTCATTTCAAGAAAGGTGCCAAGAACATACATTGGGGAAAGGACAGTCTCCTCAAAAATGTTGCTGGGAAAACTGGATATCCATATGAAGAAGAATGAAACTAGACCCTTATCTTTTGCCATATACAAAAATCAAATCAAAATTGACTAAAGACTTAAATTTAAGACCTGAAACTATGAAACTACTAAAAGTAGTTGGGGAAACTCTGCAAGACATTGGTCTGGGCAAAGATTTCTTGAGTAATACTTCAAAAGCACAGGTGACCAAAGTAAATATAGACAAATGGGATCACATCAAGTTAAAAAGTTTCTGCACAAAAAGAAAACTATCAAGAGAGTGAAGAGACAACCCACAGAATGGGAGAAAATATCTACAAACTATCTACCTGACAAGGGATTAATAACCAGAATATATATGGAACTCAGACAACTCAATAGGAGAAAGTAAAATAATCCTATTAAAAATGGGCAAAATATCTGAATAGATGTTTCTAAAAATAAAATACATACAAATGGCCAACAGGTATGTAAAAAAAAATGCTCAACATCATTAATCATCAGAGAAATGCAAATCAAACCTATAATGAGATACCATCTCACCCCAGTTAAATGGCTTTTATCCAAAAGATAGGCAGTAACAAATGCTAATAAGGATGGGGAGATAGGGGAACCCTTGTACACTGTTAGTGGGAATGTAAATTAGTATAACCACTGCCAAGAACCATGTGGAGGTTCCTCAAGAAAACCCCTGAAAGTAGAACTATATGATCCAGAAATCCTGCTGTTAGGTACTCAAAAGAAAGGAAATCAGTGTATTTTAAGAGATATCTGTCCCCCCTTGTTTATTACAGCGGTATGCACAATAGCAAAGATTTGGCATCAACCTTAAGTATTCATCAATGGATGAATAAAGAAAATGTGGTACATATACAGAATGGAATACTATTCAGCTACAAGAAAAGGAATAAAATCCTGTTGTTTGCAACATGAATGGAACTGGAGGAAATTATGTTAAGTGAAATAAGCCAGGCACAGAAAAACAAATTTTTCGTGTTATTACTCATATGTAGAAGCTAAAAATTAAAGCAATTGAACTCATATAGAGAGAGATTAGAATGATGATTACCAGAGACTGGGAAGGGAAGCAGGCAGAAGGGGGACAACCGGGGATGGTTAATGGATACAAAAATATAGTTAGATAGAATGATGAAGATCTAGTATTTGATAGCACAACAGGGTGACTATAGTCAACAATAATTTATTGTATTTTTAAAAGTATAAGTGGAATTGAAATGTTTCTGATACAAAGAAATGATAAATTCTTGGAGTGATTGATACCCCAATTGCCCTGATGTGATTATTACACATCGTATGCCTGTATCAAAAAATCATGAGTATCCCATAAATATATGCACCTATAATGTACCCATAACAAAAATAAAAAATAAAAAAAGGAAAATACAACAGTAACAATAGAAAAGTGGCGAAGAGGCAACACGCATATCACAGAAGAGGAAAATGAATGATTCAAACATATGAAAAGATGTTCATTACTAACTAGAAAGAAAATTAAAACCATAATGATATACGATTATGTATTTCATTTCCAGCATAATAATAGAAATGTAATATCAATTTTATATCAAATGATGACAAGGATATAAAGCAACAAGGACTCATATCCTGCACATGAAAGCATACAATATGCTACAAACACTTTGGAAAATTTCCTTGCATTATATTGCAAATTTGAAGTTGCTCAGACCACAGGACCTATCAAATCTGTTCTCAGGGATATACTTGAGAGAAAATCCTGCACGTGTGTATCAGGAGAGCTTTAGAAGAATGTCTGTAGCAGTAATGTTTTTAATAGTAAAAAACTGGAAATGACCCTAATGACCATCAACAAGAAAATGGTTACTTAAGTTAGTATTTATGTAATAGGAAACTACTCAGCAGTGAAAATGAATACACTATAGTAATACACATTAACGCCAGTAAATTTCACAATGTTGAGCTAAAAAAATCAAGGGAATATAAACAATGTCTATAAAGTTTAAAAAATGTGAAGCTAAGCAATATATTATTGAGGGATATAGCCATATATGATAAACTATGAGGAAAAGCAAAGGAATGATAATCAAAATTCAGAAGAGTAACTTCTGGGAGATAAGGAGGTGGGAGGGAGGAGACACATTGTTCTATTTGTTAAGGTGGTTAATGACTGCATGGGCATTTATTTACTACTGTTGTTTAAGCTTTATATATATATTCTATAATCTCTTTTCTACTTTCATATATTTCATAATAAAGATATAGCAAACAGTGTGCGATTGGAGTGCTGATGAGGGAGTACTTCATCTGAAAGGAGGTGGGAGTGGGAGATGAGAGGCAGGGATCAGTGAAGTCTTCGTGGTGTAGTCAGAACTGGTTCTTGAAACATGAGGAGGGTTTTAAGGATAGAAACAGAGAGGAGCTTCCACCGGGAAGAATAGGATGAGGAAAGACATAAAAGTGTGAAATGGCATTGTGTGTCCTGGAAACAGCAATGGTTGAAGTATAAATTGGAGGAATAGAGTAGTATACAAGGATGGAAAATGGCATTGGGCCAGGCTGTAGAAGGCCTTTTAAAGAAAATCCGGTGGCTCATGCCTGTAATCCCAGCACTTTGGGAGGACAAGGTGGGTGGATCACGAGGTCAGAAGATCGGGACCATCATGGCTAAAACGGTGAAACCCCATCTCTACTAAAAATACACAAAATTAGCTGGGCATGGTGGCACATGCCTGTAGTCCCAGCTACTTTGGAGGCTGAGGCAGGAGAATTGCTTGAACCCGGGAAGCAGAGGTTGCAGTGAGCTGAGATGGCGACACTGCACTCTAGCCTGGGAGACATTGCAAGACTCTGTCTCAAAACAAAACAAAACAAAAAAACTTGTGAACCAATTTGGATCTTATCCTGCAAGCAAAGGCAGGCTGTTGAAGACTTTTGAGGAAACAAGTGGTTTAATTACACCTGTGATTTAGAAATACAATTTTGGTAGTTGTAGGAAGCATGAATAGGAGAAATTTGAGGCAAGTGGGACCCATCTAGTTACTGGAACAGTTCAGGATAGCAAAGACAAGGGTCTGTATTGTGGCAGTGGCAATGGAATGAAATGAAAGAATGAATACTTTGAGACCTGATTTGTATTTCCTAAATGTTTGTGCCCATTTCCAGAAAGACACAGACTGAAGCAAGGTGTACTGGCTTATTTCAGGCCAGGCCCTGCTCAGGACTGAGCACGCTCCCTAGTTAAGTAGTTAATTGTGAGCACTGACTCAGGAGCTTGCCCCCAGTTCCCTGTTCTCCAATTCCTGATTCCCTGATAGAAGTACATTTCCCAGTTTTCCTGGCCCTTCCCTTTCTAAAGCAAGGAAGGCAGTATTTGAAAACAAACTCTTTCCAATATTCATTAATCCGTCTTTTGGCTTACTTACGCCTGCCCTTAACTTCCCTTTCTGGACTTTCATTCTTTTCCCAAGGTCTCCTACACAAGCACAGTCATGCTACTAGGTTGAAGAGTCTTTTTCTTCCACAAGAGACTGATTCAGCTGATATCATCCTAAAGACCTGGGGTATATTCATCCTTCGGGCAGATAATTACACAAAGACTTGAGACACTAAGATGGCATTAAGATGGCATAACAACAACTTGTGGCTGGTCTGAAATGAAAAATGAATGCCCTGAACATCCAACAGGCAGTTGGAAATGCAGGCTAGGTCTTTACGAGGCATGTCAGTCCCTGCCTCTTCCCTGCACCACGCTTGACCAAATAATGAGACATAAACCTGCCTTGGGAATTGTGCTGTTTTATATGGGACACAGCAGGGGTGATCCCCATATGGAGAAGTACTCAATTCTCCCTTGGTATGATCTCTACTTGTATTTATTAAAAAAGAAGTATCTTGTCAAGTTGACCCATGCAGGAGTCAGATCTTTTCAACCTGGAGAAGGAAGCAGCAATGTTCCACAGCCAGGAGCAATGCCATCTCTGAGTTCAACACGGCCAGAGCTAGGAAGCAGTCACAGGGAAAGAAGGGGACAGGGTCTGACGATGGTGACTGCCAATCAGGAGAACACTTCTGGGCACCCCAAAGAAGAAATGTGAATGGCCTGATATTCACATTTAAGAACATAGTACCCAGCTCTCCATAGCTTCTGAGTCGCTCTGCCATGCAAACCAAATCCTGTGTGAATCATGATCAAGGTGTATTTCACACCCATTTTCTGATGAAAATGGAAAGTAGAAGGTAACTGGGCAAACTGAGTGACTCCCCTGCTCATCTTCCAGAAGGTTTAGGTCTGGGGGAGAGAAGAATGACAAAGAATTGCAAGCAGAGAGCAAATTTGCATCAACGCTGCTTTGTGAAAATGAAGAGGGAAGAAATTGTAGTTTATTCTCGGGCAAAGACAGAAAAATTATGGTTAAGTTTAAAAGAGAAAATGATACAAGTCTTCTCATTGAAGAGGCGAGTAAAGTGTATTTTTCAGATCACAGCAGTGGTTTGTAAACTTTCTCATTCTTTTCCATAGGCACCGCCCCCCACCATGAATAGTTAAAATCAAAGACTCTCCTCACATTTCTAATGTATTCAATTCCTTTCTATGTCTTTCCATGCCAAGATGCAATCTCAACCCTTTGATTCCTTACCAAACCTTTAACTAGCCCTCATGGGAAGATGCTTTTGAAATGGTTCAAAGTTGGGCATCCACTAGAAGAAGAAACAGCAGAGAAATGGAGTCCTCCTCATGTGAGGTAATGAGCCCCTGAATAATTGACAGTGGAGTGCCCCACGGCTCTCTTCTCTAATCAACACCACGCTCTCCCTTATTGCTGCAAGTAGCTCATGTAACTCGTTTAACACAGTGCTCATAGGTCGGACTCTGAAAAGAAAAAGGTAATGGATTTGATCTCTGTGAGAGGTTTTTCTCTTCCTTCATAAAAGGCATGGAGCAGGGCCAGACAATAAAGGGAAAAGAACTCACATTTGCAGACAATCTGAAGGATGATTAAGAGTGATGGCTGAGAGACAACTGGGCATCTGCATGAAATGGTCTTCAGGATGGCTTGTAAAGAGGCACACTGTATGGAGAGATGAGCTTTCAGGGTTGGTTGAATTTCAGCACCCAGACGTGATAAAACATCGGGTGGACGATCTTTGCAATGCAGGGCCCTCGAAATGATCTACCTGAGCCCATAAAATTGCTTTATTTCTCTAGACAGGCTTCTTTATTTCCCTCTTGTGTACTTGTTATCTCTCTTCTCTCATGCTTTTGATTTCATCAACTTCCTTAGCTCATTTGTCCGCACTGACCTGCTGGGGGTTAGCTCTGCGGGGTTGGTATATTCTGCTAAGCTCTGGCTTTCACATCATTCAGATTGCACTGCTCTCCTGTGTACCTTTTCTACGAGGCTCCAGCACACCTGTTTTGTAACTTTTATTCTGTCATGTTTTGCATACCCCGTGCTCTTGAAGTTCTTCATTATTTACTGTTTGACCTTATTTTACTTTATTTCCATTCTTTCCTTGTCATCCACGTCTGGTGAGAGACAGTTTACATATAAGGAAAACAAGTCTTGGAATGTCACCTAGTTTAAGATTAAAGGCATTTCTTAATGCTAGGCACAATAGGATTTTGCATATACAATGTCACTGATTCTGCAAAATCTTGATTAGATGTATCCAAATGGATGGTGATCCAAAAAAAGCTGACTGTGAGTTAGACTGAATTGCCACATATATTCATATAGTCAGTTACCTGTAAGATCCCATGTCCTGGTTCATCAGGTATCTTTTTGGCCATGGACGTGATAAGCACAGCTAGTGAATGTGCAGAGTTGGAAAACACAACTGCACACTTCTGTTCACATATGTGTTTGGCAGTCAATATTTACTGAGTGCCCCATGTGCACAGCGCTGGGCCCTGGGGTGCCGAGCGCTGTGGGGAGCCAAGAGCAACACGGTTCCTGCTCTTGCAGAGCTATGCTCTGGAGAGCCAGACTTCATAAAGTGATCAGACACAAATATGTAAAATTATCACTGTGACAAATGCTACGAAGAAGATGTGCCTGTTGCTGGGAGAGCCAATGACAGGTGGATGAGACCCGACTGGAAAACACAGAGTCTTCTCTGAGGAAGTGATGCTTGAACTGGGATGTGAAGGATGAGGAGGACTTACCCAGGGGAATGGGGGGGACCGCAGGGGGAAGAGCCTTTTGGGAAGAGGGAGCAACATTGCAAAAGCCCCATGGGCAGGAAGAGGCATGGGGAGAGAAACTGGTTGGTGGGATAACAGAGCAAGGGATGGAGGAGCTGTGTGAGATGAGCTGGGAGGGGGACTGGGGATAGAACATGCAGGGCCTGGCAGCCTTGTGATGAGGATCTGATCTTTACCCTGAAAGACCATGGGGTGCCACTGAAGGGTTTTAAACAGTAAGCAGATAGATCAGGTGAGTGTTTTGAAAAGGAACCACCTTGTCTAGCAGACTGAGGGGAGGCAAATACAAGTTGATTTGTATTTAAAAGCTTTTGTAGCCTCCTGACATGCTTACTTAAAAGATGCTCTCTGTACTTCTGTGCTGAGTAGTGAGTACAGTCGTGCACCACATAATGATGTTTTGATCGACAATGGACTGCATATATGATGGTAGTCCCATAATATTATAATATGATATTTTTACTGTACCCTTTCTATGTTTAGATATGTTAAGATACACAAATACTACTGTGTTAAAATTGCCTACAGTATTCAGTGTAATAACATGCTGTCCAGGTTTGTAGTCTAGGAGCTACAGGTTGGTGTGTAGGAGCTGTCACCTGGTGTGTTCAGGAGGCTGTACTATCTAGGTTTTTGTAAGTGTACTTCTTTGATGTTTGCAGGACAAAATCACTTAATAATGCATTTCTCAGAATATATCCCTGTCATCAAGAGATGCATGCCTGTATTTTAACAAATAAAAGCACAGGCCTTGGGGAGAAGAAGAGAATGGAAGAATAGCGGAAATTTCAGAAATATTGAACTAGGCACCTTACCTTTCCTGGAAAATATGATTCCCATTGATTAGATCAGTAAAATTGATTCTCTGTGAAATAACTTGCAGGATATGAGGACAAGCTGTCATTCCACTAATTGCTAGAGTTGACTCAACTGATCCTGCTGCTCAGGAGAACTCCTGCCTCCTCCCAACCCTCCTAGTGTGGGCCCCTGAAGCTGCCCAGAGAGGACCTGGTATTTGATCAAGGCTATAGAGCAGCTGTGAGCCCCTGACAGGGCAACTTGTTCAGGTCAGAGCTAGACAGCCAGTGAGTTGTTGTGCCAGTATTTGAATATGTCTGTCAGGCGCCTGCTCTTTTTACTACCTCGTTATTTCCTTACGAGGGAGGAAAACAAACTGACAAGAAAGTCACTATGACAGGTAAGAATTTTCCTCCAAGCAAGTCTTCAGGACAAGGAAGAAATTGAGTAAGCTTAAGAGAGGTGATCAGTGAAAGTATCTTAGGTGACTGAAATAAATGAAGTAGATGTAAATTGTGCACCAATGACTGGAGGCCTCAAACAGATAAACTCACCAATGGGTATATATCGCTGTTTTACCCAACTTTTTCCCACTGGGAAATTCTGTGCCCACGTGACAGTCTTTGTTAAGGGAATCAGCCTCAATGCTTTGTTTCTCTGAACTCAAGAGCATATTATTTCAAGACTGTATGCCATGCCATTCAATCCCAATGGCAGGATATGAACAAGATATGGAGAGGCTCCTCCCCAGTCCAGGCAAAGCCTCCAGCCAGGCAGGCCTGTACATTTATGGCCCAGACAAGCCACCTGGGTCCTGTGGAAGATAAAATGGGATTCTGCAGTGCTGAGGTACAGTGTGTGGCAGGATGGAGGGGACCATGCTTCTCTGTGCCCAGGACCCAGAAGTGCATGAGGGAGCCTTAGGGATCACAGTGCCAGTCACTTGACTGTGGAGTGTGTTCTCAGGCAGGACTATGTGGCAGTGGCAAGAACTCATTAGTGACTTTGTGGGCAGGGGACTCACACAAGTGGGGACTGGAGTTGCAGAGGAAGATAAGGACGTGTGCTACAGAGTGAATGCCATGGGCACACGGGAGGCACCCTCTGGGGCTTCTCTGTGGACACACTGTGAGAGGGGGCAACTGCCAGCTCTAAAGCTGGAAGTGGTTGTAGCTACCGTAACTTGGTTGTTAAAGGTAAATGTTACTAACTTGTTTCTAGCAATATGGTGGATTAGATTCCCTAACCTTACCATTGCTGAATAGGGAAGAAAGTAAAGAATCCTCTGATGCCAAAAGCAAAGTGAGAATAAGAGTCCTGGAAGGTAAACAAGTACCAAAGGCAGCTTTTACCCAGAAAATAACTACTGATTCCTGGGCACCTTGAGTTTCCATTTTGATGACTGGGCAATAACGATAGAAAATCAGCTTAGGGGCTACAAATGGAAAGTCTAACAGGAGATCCTGGCATGAACTGGAACCCCAAAGAACAATTCAAAAGAGGGTTGGAAAAATAAAAAGGGTAAGATAGAAAAAGTGAAACTAATAGGAAAAGAACAAAAATGATAGAATTCAATAAAAATATAAGTAAATAAAATTAATGTAAATGGGCTGAAATGACCATGGTGAAATACATTGTTACAATATAAAAAATCCAGGTTAATAGGCCAGAGAAACACATGCAGTATAAAGACACAGAATGGTTAAAAGTGAAAGGATAAAAGAGACATACCAAAGAAAACTAGCATGCTTATAATAATATCAGACAAAACCAACTTTAAAGCAAAAAGCATTGACAAGAGATACAGTAGGTCACTACATAATGAGAAGGATTTGATTCACTTGGAAAATAAAAGAAATACCTGAGTATCAAAAAACATGCCTTCAAAACATACAAAGTAAAAGCTGATAGCTCTTCAGGCTGGGCGTGGTGGCTGATGCCTGTAATCCCAGCCCTTTGGGAGGCCAAGGCAGGAGGATTGCTTGAGCTCAGGGGTTTAAGACCAGCCTGGGCAACATTGTGAGGTCCCATTTCTATTTTAAAAAAAATTGAGAGCTTTTCAAAGAAAAATTTGCAAAACGATTAGCAAAGATTTTTAAGAACCTACCCCAGTATTTAATAGATCAAATAGATAAACCTTAGTAAGACTATAAAATAGTTGAATAGTTCAATAACCAAACTTTATCCAACTAACACATCTATACAACACTGTACTCAACGATTGCAGAATGCACATTCTTTCCAAGCACACTCGGATTGTATATAAAAAATGCAACATGTTAGGCCAAGTTTGTAGCAAGACTGAAATCATGTGGTGTATTTTCTCTGAAGACAAATTAAGAATAGAAAACTAACTAGAAAATCCCCATAGATTCAGAAATAAAAAAACAAAAACACCTTCTAAATAATCCATGAGTCAAAGAAGAAATCACAGTAGAAATTAGAATGTATTTGGAACTTAATGAACATACTATATATTAAATCTGTAGCCTTAAATTTGTATATTAATAGAAATGAAGAGAGCCTAAGAACTACTACTGTAAGCATCCAACTTAGAAAAAAAAAAGAACAACAGAGTAAACCCAGAAAGAATGGATGGAATGAAATATTAAGTATGAAAACAGAAATGAATAAGCAAGAAGACAAATATGTAAGCTGACTCTTTGAAAACAATAAAAGAAAATTGAACAATCTTTGGCATGATTAATAAAGAAAAATAGAACACCAGAACAGTAGTCAAATGAAAGAGAGATAAATACATAGGAGACAGGCGAGGTATGATGGTTCCCAACTGTAATCCTAGTACTTTGGGAGGCCGAAGCAGTAGTATTGCTCGAGCCCAGAAGTTTGAGACCAGCCTAGGCAACATGGTGAAAGCCATCTCTACACGAAAGAAACAAATCAGTCAGGTGTGGTGGTGCACACCTGTGGTCCTTGCTACTTGGGAGGCTGAGGTGGGAGGATTACTTGAGCTCAGGAGGTTGATGCTGCGGTGAGCCATGTTTGTACTACTGCACTCCAACCTGGGTGACAAAGCAAGATCCTGTCTCAAAAATAAAATAAAATAAAATAAAAATAAAAATGATATAAAATGTTTGAAAACTAAGATGAAATAGGTAAATTATTAGGAAGAAAAGCAGTTTATCAGAATAGACTTACAAAGAAATATAAAATCTGAAGATAATTATTATAGAAACATAATTAGTGAACTAAAACTTTCACATGAAGAAAACATTCTAGACTTGGATGAGTTTGTAGGTGTCTTCCTCCAAACATTCAAGAATAATTCAAAACATACATAAACTTTCCTAGACAACAACCATAAACACCAGCAACAAAAAGGATTATTCTATTTCTCATTTTATAAGGTTAGGGTAGCATTAATATCAAAATCATTCCGGGATACTACAAGAAAATTATAGACCAATCTTACTCAATAACATAGATATAAAAATCTTAAAGGAAATAACAGAAAATTAAATTGATCAATGCATAAAAATGACATATGATGAATAAATAGGGTTCATCCCAGGAGCTCAAGAGTAATTGAACCATAAAAATCCTTTAATATGATTAATCATATTAATTACCATATAAAAGAAAAAAATCGGATGGTATTTTCTATGGATGCAGAAAAACTAGACAAAATTCAACATCTACTCATAATAAACTCTCCTAGCAAACTACTAATAGAAGAAAACATCTTTAATCTGATAAAGGTTATCTATAAAAACGCAGTAAACATCATGTTTAATGACATTTTAAAAAGCATTCTCTTTAAGATTAGAAATAAACAAAAGTGCCTGCTTTGGCCACTTCTATTCAGCATCATACAGTAAGCCAAGCCAATGAAATTAAAAAAAAGAAATAAAGGGACTTAAAAGGAAAAAAATCCCCAAAACTCTAAATATAGAAAATGTGATTTTTATGCAGAATATCCAGAGGTAGGTACAGATAAATTATTTGAAGTAATAAGAGAGTTCAGTAAATTTTGTCTGATATAATTGGTCAATATACAAAATTCAGTTGCCTTTCTCTTCACTGATTATCAGTTAATTTTAAAATTACATTAAAAGTACTATAGCCAGGAGAAGAATAAAGTTGGAAGACTGACACTACTCACCTTCAAGACTTACTATAAAGCCACAGTAATCAGGACAATGTGGTATTGGTGAAAGAATAGACAAATAGATCAATGGAACAGAATAGACAGAAATAGACCTACATAAATATAGTCAACTAATCTTTGACAAAGGAGCAAAGGCAATGCAATGAAGAAAAAATAGTTTTTTCAACAAATGGTACTGGAACAACTGGACATCCACATGCAAAAAAAATGAGTCGAGACACAGACCAAAACACCTTTCACAAAAATTAACTCAAAATGGATCCCGATCTAAATGTAAAATGCAAAACTATGAAACTCCTATAAGATAACATAGGAGAAAATCTATAAGACCCTGGATTTGGCAGTGACTTTTTAGATATGACACAAAAGGCATAATTCATGAAAGAATTAGGAAGCTGGATTTCATTAAAATTAAAATTTTCTGCTCTGCAAAAGACAATGTCAAGAGAATAAAAGGACAAGCCACAGACTGGGAGAAAATATTTATGAAAGATGTATCTGATAAAGGACTGTTATCCAAAATGTACAAAGAACTCTTAAAACTCAACAATGAAAAGGAAAATAACCTGATAAAAAGTGGGCCAAACACCTTAACAGATACCTCACCAAAGAAGATATACATATGACAAATTAGCATATGAAAAGATGCTCCACATCATATGCCATCAGGGAAATGTAAATTAAAACAACAATGAGATACCACCGCATGCCCAACAGAATGGCCAAAATCTATAACAATGACGGAACCAAATGCTGATGAGGATATGGAGAAACAGCAACTCTCATTCGTCACTGGTGGAAATGTGAAATGGTATAGCTAGTTTGGAAGACGGCTGTTTGTTTCTTACAAAACTCAACATACTTGTATCATGTGATCCAGCAATTGCATTCCTTGGGTTTTACTCAAAGAAGTTGGAAACTTATGTCCACACAAAAATCTGCACACAAATATTGATAGCAGCTTTATTCATAATTGCCAAAATCAGTAGTGCATCCAGACAATGGCATATTATTCAGCACTAAAAGAAATGAACTGTTAAGCCATTAAAAGACATAGAGGAAAGTTAAATGCATACTACTAAGTGAGAGAAGTCCATCTGAAAAGGCTACTACATACTGTGTGATTCCAACTATAAGACATGGTGGAAAAGGCAAAACTCTGCAGACAGTAAAAAGATCCGTGGTTGCTAGGGGTTAGTGGGGAGGGAAGAATGAATAGTGTAACACAAAAAATTTTCAGGGCAGTGAAAATACTCTTTATGATGCTATAATGTGGATACATGCCATTATACATTTGTCCAAACCCATAGAATGTACAACACTGGCTGGGTGCGGTGGCTCACGCCTGTAATCCCAGCACTTTGGGAGACTGAGGCAGGCAGATCACCAGGTCAGGGGATAGAGACCATCCTGGCTAACATGATGAAACCCTGTCTCTACTAAAAATACAAAAAAATTAGCCAGGCGTGGTGGCATGTGCCTGTAATCCCAGCCACTTGGGAGGCTGAGGCAGGAGAATTGCTTGAACCTGGGAGACAGAGGTTGCAGTGAGCCAAGATTGTGCCACTGCACTCCAGCCTGGATGACAGAGCAAGATTCCTCAAAAAAAAAAAAAAAAAAAAAAAAAAAGAATGTACAACACCAAGACTGAACCATACTGTAAACTGTGGACTCTGGGTGATAATGATGTGTCAATACTTATTCGTCCATTGTAACAAATATTCCAGTCTGGTGGGGACTGTTTAGATAGAGAGGAGGCTATGCATGTGTGGGGCAGGGAGTATATGGAAAAATCTCGGTACCTTCTTCTTAATTTTGCTGTGACCCTAAAACTGCTCTTAAAAAAATGAAAAAAAGAAGACTGGGTTAAAAATAATAAAAGCATATATTCACTCAACACATGCATTTGTGTAAAGATTTAAAAAATACTGTATTTAAGAGTAAAAATAAAACACAAAAAGTACCTGAGAATCAGTCTAACAAAATATTTGCAGGTATGTTATGGAAAAAGCTATAAAAGTTTATTTAAGCACTTCATGGAAAATCTATATAAATGGATTACATCATGTTTATGGAAAGACTCAATATTATAAAGATGTAAATTTTTCCACATTTATATATGAATTTCAAGCAATTCCAATAAAAATTCTAACAGGATTTTTTAGAAACTTGACAAGCAGATTCTAAAATTATATAGAAGGGCAAAAGCCCAAGAACATCCAAACACCCCTGAAGAATTAAGATGTGTGTCTGGGGGAGAGAAAGTGTCCCCATAAAGAAATCAACACTCATTAAAAGGTAGATAAGTATGGCATTGATGCAGGGATAGACAAATAGACTAGTAGAACAGTATAAAGAATCCATATACAGACCATTGCATTTACAGAAATTTAATTTATTACAGAGCTGTCATTGCAGATTGGTGGGAGGGGGTGGGACAAAGAAATACTCATTAAATGATGCTGTGACATGTGGTTATCCCTATGGAAAAACTGAGATTGAGGTTCTACCTTATATCATACAGAGAAATCAACTGTAGGTGATTAAAGACTTAGATATAGAAAGTAAAACTATACAACTTTTAGAAGAAGATATAAGAGAAGATGTTTAAGACCATGTCTTGGAGAATGATTTCTCAAACAAGACACAGAAAGCAGAAACTATAAAAAAGAAAAAAGGTTAAGCCAATTACACTAAAATTAAGACTTTCTTATCAAAGAGCATCATAAAAAAAGTAAAACTACAAGCCATAAGCTGGCATAAGATATCTGTATCACATTAATTGATGAAAAATGATCACCAATAACATATAAGCACTTCTAGAATCAACACGAAGAAATATTCAACAGAAAATGGGGAAAGACATGTACAGGCATTTTTTATTTAAGAGAGACATGAAAGTCTAATAAAAATAAGAAATGATGAATATCATTTGTAATCAAGAAATGCAAATCCAAATCTAAAATATATCATTTTCTACCTACCAGAATGAGAGTTTAAAAGTCTGAAGTACAAATCTGTGAGTGTGTGTAGTAAGAAAAACCTTTTTACATGCTAATGCAAGTATAACTTTCTACGACCACCTGAGACAATACTTTTGTGTTACTTAGGTAAGTTAAATTTGTGCCCTCTGAGGCATATAGTCTAGTCTAGAGAAAGTCTTGCATAGGTACAGCAGGAAAGATGTACAAAGATTGTATGAGTTACAACAAACTTGGAAACAACCAAAGTGTAAACTGACAGGGAAAATCTCAAATGTCCGTAAAATGGAAAAAGATAATTATCATAGGTTGTAGCATATTCACATAATGAAATAATTTGTAGCAGTGAAAAATAAATGAACTATAGCTTTATGCACCAAACTTGGATAAATCTCATGAACATAACATACAGAAAGCAAGCCACAGAGAAGAACATGTACAGTACGGTCCAGTTACATAAAGTTCACAAAGTGTGCAAAGCTAAATGATATAGTTGAGAGATACACACATCTGTGGTAAGAATAGAAGAAATGTCAAGTGCTTTATTTAGGAAGGTGGTTTCCTCTGAGGGCTGGAGAAAAGGAGAATGAAATCATGGGAGCTTGGTAATGTTCTGTTTTTTAAGTGGGGCTATGGGTTCATGGGTCCTTGAATCATTGTTAGTATTTATACTTATTACATATGTTAGAAATATTCTTGTAAATGGTTTTATGTTTAATAAAAACAATACATAAACCAGGATGCTTTTGTATTGGCTACTTATATCTGGTCTATAGAAGGAAAGGTGACATTTAAAAGAAGCTAATTTCAGGGAATGTTTTTTTCCATTTTAAAAAAAGATGGGCAAGTGGTATCTTTTTTGTGCATTGATTAGTTGAACAAAATGTTTTAGGTCGTTCCAAAGCCCATTGCAGGCAGACTTTTGCATCATGTGAGTTTCAGAAAGTAGGTAAACCATTTTATAAATAAGCTTATGTGATGCTAAGTAGGCAATACAAATGGTACCCAGCTGCAGGTGATGAAGTTATGAAATAATGTTCTTTTTCATCATAAAAATACATTTTATGGAAATGCGAACTATATTACACTTTTATGGAAACAGGAAAATATTTTACCATTTTAAGAACAAACTTGATCTCCTTTCAGATTCTCTTTTAACTTGACTCTCAGATTTTTATTTAAGCACTTAGAATTTCTATTCTTTCTCTCCAAATGTCTCCTGATTTCTTACATTCCCTGTTTTACTGAGCTTCTCCAATATTATTTTTTATGTTCATTATTTTTTGCCTGTGTTTTCTATTTAGTTTCGGTTTTTAATTAGGTTATATTCATAGGAGCTTTGTATCAGAGATTTATTCACTAGCTATGCAAATTTCATCTCTCCCAATTTTGTTAGACTATTTTACAAACGTAAGTCTTCTTTTTATAAACAGATCAGTAGTATTTTCTAATAATTTATTATCCTTTTCCTTAAAATCTGAATGTCCATTGTGTTTCTCTTATGACGCCAGCCTTCTTGAGTGACTGAAGAAAAACAATCAGACGTGACAATGATATATCTCTATTTATTATTCCCCTTATTTTCTGCATTCACAGATTGTGTTTTGTTTTGTCTATTCAACTTTTAATACATCAGTATTAACTGATGCTGAAAAACCATCGAGTATAATAATTAAAGTCAAAACTTGCTACTCTCCACTGGTTTTTTGATAAAGCGAATACAGTAGTTTCCCCTCATACCTCTTGCATATATTCCAAGATCCCCTGTGGATGCCTGAAATCATAGGCAGAACTAACCCTATATACACTGTTTCCCCTATCTATCTATCTATCTATCTATCTATCTATCTATCTATCTATCTATCTATCTATGATAAAGCTTAATTTACAAATTAGGCACAGCAAAGGATCAACAACAATAAAAAAATAAACAATTATAACAAAATGCCAGCATCACTACTCTTGCACTTTGGGGCCATTACTAAGTAAAATAAGTGTTACTTGAACACAGGCAGTGTGACACCATGATAGTCAATCTGATGATCGAGAGGGCTGCTGAGTGACCAATGGGCAGGGAGCATCTACAGTGTGGATAAAGGGCTGCTTCACCTTCTGGGAAGGACAAAATTTCAGCATGCTACTCACAATGCTGCACAATTTAAAATGTATAAATTGCTTATTTCTGAAAATTTTTATGTAATGTTTCTGGATTGCAGTTGACACAGGTATCTATAATAAAACCTCAGAAGGTAAAACCTCAGAGATTCACATGAAGAGCTTCCTAAAACATAGCCTGGTAACCCCACTCCTAGAGTTTCTGATTCAGCAGGTTTGGGTGGGGCTAGAGATCTGCATTTCTACCGAGTTTCCAGGTGATGCTGATGCCAGGAACCATGCTGATAACTATTGTTCTGGCTTAAATTCTGTAAGAAAGAGGAATCTTTTCCTGCAAGGGTATTTCTCTATTTAGGCTTCTTTGCCTTGGGAGTACTGTATATATACAGCAGCGAGTCATTTAGACCCCTTGTTAAAATACGTGGCCACTGTTTGCAACCTACAGAGACCAGCCCTGTAGTCCACTGTGGGTCTCTATCTCTCACAGGGCTCTGGCCATTTCGCTCATGGTCTTCCTGCTATGTTTCACCTGCACTGCCAAGATTAATTTTGTTTTACTGAACTACTTGTGAACTGGCCTGACAGCAGGTTAAGAAAGTGTCCTTCTGGCTTATAGGGAAGTTGTAGAGCCAGGAAACCATGTGGAGGTCCATCTTCAAACTAGGGCTAGACGGGGTAAGAGGAGGGTGGTGCTAGCTCAGGGCGAGGGCTGCCAGTCTCTGGTGTCAGCCCTGCCTGGGTTTAAATTCCAACTCGGAGGCTTCCCAGCTGTCAAAGGATTGTGGTGGGAGGGAGAAATAAAGACATGATGTGCCTGCTTTCTGCTTTTGGACTGTGGATAATTCCCTGACTTGGAAATGCGTATCACAGAAATGTAGACTTGGTGGTAGAAATAACAGATTCGGTCATCAGGGAAAATTGGTTGGTGAGGCTTTGCACAAGAACCCAAGGTTCCGGAACCCCAAAGCCACAGCTTTTCTTTATTAACTTAAAGAGGCAGGAGGGAGGGCAAGAATAAATTCTAGATTTTATTCATACACACACACACACACACAGAGAGAGAGAGAGAGAGAGAGAGTAAAGAGACTAATATTTTATATTGTTAACAAGCTTTGTTTTGTACCCTTAAATGAAGAATCAGTTACCCATCCATCAGATGCCTCAAAGTAATTATGAAATGAAAAAATCTACTCTCAACTTTATACTCTAATTGGAAAATTTCTAGTTGCTGTCTTTTTTTTTTCCCTTGAGACAGAGTCTCGCTCTGTTGTCCAGGCTGGAGTGCAGTGGCGCTATCTTGGCTCACTGCAACCTCCGCCTCCCGGGTTCGAACGATTCTCCTGCCTCAGCCTCCTGAGTAGCTAGGACTACAGGCGCGTGCCACCATGCCCAGCTAATATTTTAGTATTTTTAGTAGACATGGGAGATGGGGTTTCACCGTGTTAGCCAGGCTGTTCTCAATATCTTGACCTCATGATCCACCCGCCTCGGCCTCCCAAAGTACTGGGATTATAGGCGTGAGCCACCGCACCCGGCCCCTGTTGTCATTTTTAAGAACAACCTGTATTCATGAAGCCAAATCCCTTTTTCTTCTAATGCTTCTGTCTGCCCAGTATCAAACCAAAAGACTAGTCAATACAAAGGAAAAATTTCCCAAATCTCCCGCAAAACTATGTGATTAATCAATATGGGGGAAAAAGCACAAAACTAAAAATAAATTTCAAAAGATTCAACCTTAATGAAAACAGAATCATCAAACGGTAGAAAGAATTATGGAGCAATAATGTTTCCTTTTCAAACTATTTCTTAGATTTCTTTCATTTGCTCTTTAGAAAAATAGTACTTCATTGAGGTTAATCAATTAGAAAGTCATAAGCAGAAAAATGAGAATGAGAGCTATTATAAAATAGCATTTGGTCAAACCTTTAAGAAACTGGGTCATTATGAACTAGAAAGAAGGCAAACCTACAGCAACCGTGCTTGACAGCATGCTTTAGCACTCTTCCAATACCACAGTGGGTTTTTCTTTCAGAATTAAGTACTTCTATAAAAAGAGACTGTTCTTACCCTCATCCTCCCATTCCTTATTGCTGGTCCGTCTTCTGCCAATCTCAACACATACAAATCCATTTTGTATTCCCTTCCTCCACGAATGCTGAATCCAAATCCTTTGGCTCCTTTCTCCATGTCCACAGTGAAATAATCAAAATCCTTTGGGGTTGGGGAGAAAATGGAATAAATAATTGTTTAGTTATCAGAGAAGCTTCTGTGGCTAGTCTCTGTGTTCTCCTTCTCTCTCTTAGTTAATGTATTCCAAATGACATGATGTTGGGAGAAGTCGTCATCGGACTTCATAAACTATCCAAATGAAAGACAAAATTCCAAAGGTTTGAGCAGGCCACAGCACAGTTTACGTGGTCATCAAAGAATTACTGGGTAGCTTGTTTATTTTGGTATTCATAAGTTTATTTGGCAAACGTGGAATGATTACAGATAGGCCTGAGTGACACCATCTTTCCTTTGACTTTTCTTATTCACTGCTGTTGAGCAGCATAAATAAATGTCAGGGGTGTGTGTGTGTGTGTGTGTGTGTGTGTGTGTGTGTAAACTACAGAGTTTGCTGATTAGAAAAGTGAAATTTAGTGGGATCTGATAATTACATGTCTCAGTTGCACAGACTATTGAATATCAAGTTGGAATGTACAAAAGCAACTTCTCTTTTACCTAAAATGCAGTATATCCAAGATTCTCTGATCTTCACTATCCTTAAAATCTTTGGGCGTAAAGGTGATCTTCAATTCATAATAAAACACAATGTAATCTGATACATTTGAGATTGTACTTAATTTATATCTTGATATGTAGTTATGAAGTAGGAAGAATTTTCTAGATACCAAACTCTGGTCTAGACTCTTTTCATAAATGTTGAATGCTCACCCTGGCCTGTAAGGAAGACTCTCCCTTTACGAAACTGAATCTCAGAGAAGTTAAGGAAGTTGACATGAAGTGCATCAACAAATAATCATAATAACCGTGACACTGGTTGTGTAGACAGAGAGTTGTTGGCTGTGGCAGGCGCTACACTCTGGATTGTGAAGCCAGGCCTGGTCTTATTCTTATCCACCTGGGCTTGGCCCTTTATCACAGAATGGCAGGTAGGGAGCCATGTAAAACCCTATGGACCTAAAATACCTCCACTGCTAGCATCTCTACAATTTTCTGCATTAGCAGCACTCTCAGAGGTTCCAGGTTAAAGCACTTTTAAAACTGTGAAAAGGAAACGTACAGGGAGTTAGCTAGTATTAGCAGGGATTAGTTTATTCCATTACTACTCATCCACTATTTATGTATTTATCCATATTTATTTATTTATTGTCCTGCTTGATTCTGAAATAGATTTATTTATCCAACATGTTTTTGAGGATGCAGGTGTTACCCCGATGTTACCGGAACTAGGAATAGAACTTCAGCTGTCTATCCCAGACAGGTACTCTTTCCTCTTCCTCTCCTATTTCATTTCTTGCAGTTCTCTGGAAGCCCTGGTCAGGGCCCACTCTACTCTCTGGGAGGAGGTACCTGGGGTTGCCTGTAGTCCGACAGAGGGTACTGCCTGGTGTCGGGGGAGTGCTGCCTGTAGTCCAGCAGGGGAGGCTGCCTGTAGTCCAAAGGAGGGGGCTGCTGGTAGTCCCCTCCTGGGGGTTGCCTGTAGTCCAGCGGGGGCTGCCTGTAGTCTGTGAATGGAGGCTGTCGGATGTCTGGTTTCACATCTTGCCTTGCTTTCACTTCCGATCTGTAACTAAATCAATGGAAATGGGATTTGCTTTGGTAACTGCATTCTAAGGAGATTAGAATAATCACATGGTCTCCAGAGGTGGTCTAGCCATGGCAGCTCACACAAACCACTCCTCTTGGTGGTCCTGTTGGATTTTCAGGATTATGAGAAGATTAAATATTATTTAAAAATCTCTGACAAGTGCCATATTGTATACTTTTTAGTTGGCTCCTTACGAAGTCAAGGTAAAAATGATGGTTCAACCAGAACCTTGTGGAAAAGGACTCATGGATGTTCCTCTTTGACTTTGGCTATTTAAAAACTGTACAGCCACAGCAAATCTAGGGATTAAAGCACTGAACTACACATCCCAAAACATCAGCCTATCTTAATACCAGTAAACCAACCTTCCTCTCTCACTCTTACTTTTTTCTCTCACACACACCCCTTGGCAGATCATTCATTACTTCATAAAAACATGATTGAAGTGATCTCTAATTATATTACAAATACACAATCAAAGGCTATTTTAACCTGCTGAGTTGGGTCTTTTTGAATATTTTACAGAGGTTAAAGGAGTGATCGTAAAATATAATCACCAACTACAAATCAAGTGGCAAGTCATTGAATCATTGGTAAAGTTGGAAACATATTACACAGAGGCTTAAATACTAGACCATAGCTATCAAGATTAGCATCAAATACTACTGTAGTCATAAGATAGAAGAGAAGGCAAAAATGTTTATGTCCAACATTTATCTCTTGCTTGCTTCTAGATATTAGTTACTAACGAAATAAATTAGTAACACATTATTTATTATATGTGTTATAATAAATAACACAGAGACCAGAGCTAGGAGTTTAGCATTGCTTTGTGAATCCAAACTGCTTTAAGCTGAGGGGGTTACTAGTTTCAAAAGAAATAGCCAATCCCTACCATTATGGGATCATTAATAAGGTGAACTGAAAAATTGTCACCATGGTATGGAGGCCACTTAATTCTGTTGTTCATTACCTATTGCCATGGCAACAGTCTATAATGAGCTACCCAGGGATGTAGGTAGATCGAAAAATACATTCTACATAGTAGCAATTTTATTTAAAATTAATCGGAGGGTATGAGGAATTGAGAAAATATTTAGCAGCAAGAAAAAGCTCAAATGTGTCGGGAAAACTAGTGCAAACCAGTAGAATTCTTACATTTAAGTCTAGATTTTTTTTTTTTAAATTGGCTGATGGTCTTACCAATGCTGATTAGTATTAAGTGTTTTTAAAAATCACTTGCCTGAACAATTGCCATTAGTGTAATCTAATATTTGGCGAGGTCACACTGAAAGTGCATGGCAATAGATGTGTTTATTTGGGGCTCTTAGAAGGGGGTTAGAAATATAGTTATTTTAATCAATCCTTTGAGTAGGTCCCATTTATTACTTAACCCTGCAGAGGAGAGGCATTCCTTTTGTGAGCTGCATAATTTTGGTGTCCACTCGCCTACTGAGAGCATGCATGCTGAGAATAGGATTATTTAAAATATACTTTGAATAAGATGCTTAACTATGCAAATGCATGCATTAAACAAAAGGAATTGAACTGGGTGACATTTGTCAGTGTGTGTTGGTTCCTTTCTGGAAATAGCTTGTTTGGTGGTTTGGATGTCACACTGTTATAGCATAGTCACTTTATTTCCACGATCTGTATGGTATGGATGTGCAATATCCACTGTGTGTTCTATTTCCAACCAAATGTGTCACGAGGTATGGCCAAAGAGGATGAAATGTAAGAATCTCCCCCAAAGTAACACAAATGACTAAAAATAGGAGCAGATGAAACTTTCAACACTCTCATCCAGGTCATCAAGTACTCAAACTATATTCTACCCCGTGTCGTCTGTCAGGATTTTAAGTTGAACTACACGTTGAAGAATTCTTTAATAAGGAAAACATGCTAAATTTTTTATGAGTGTTGCTAACTTTTAAGTGAATAATATACCAGCTAGGGCAAAAAATTATGTTGCTTTGAATGTGTGAAACACTTTGAGGAAAACTCAGGATTATTTTTAAAAACTGGCGCTTTAAAGTTGTTTTACTTCTGAAAGAAGATCATCTATATAACCCTTCATAGCTATTGTTTCCATTGCTGAAGATACTTTAGAAATGATAAAATCAGACTGCTAATGGTAAGTTCTAGCAGGTGTTTGTGGTATGAAAAATTTCCAGAACAAATAAATGCTCCCCATGGTGAGAATGCACATCTCATGGGCCCTTCAAGAATCACTTCTGGCCAGGCACAGTGGCTCATGCCTGTAATCCCCAGCACTTTGGGAGGTTGAGGCCAGTGGATCACCTGAGGTCGGGAGTTCGAGACCAGCTTGACCAACATGGAGAAACTATGTCTCTACTAAAAATACAAAATTAGCCAGGCATGGTGGCACATGCCTATAATCCCAGCTACTAGGGAGGCTGAGGTAGGAGAATCACTTGAACCCGGGAGGGAGAGGTTGTGGTGAGCCGAGATCACGCCACAGCACTCCAGCCTGGGCAACAAGAGCAAAGCTCTGTCTCAAAAAAAAAAAAAAAAAAAAAAAGGAAAAGAATCACTTCCTGTCCCGAGCATCTAGAGTTCAAAGTCTGTGAAAGAAGTCAATTTCCAATGCTCTTTCACTGCCCTTGCCATCTTAAACCGCAAATATCAATTGCCCTTGCTAGAGAAGGTGAACTCTGCTATTTATACTTAGTTTTGAAACATATTCCATAACAGCTCTTCTGTTGTTTTCAACAAATCCTTCTCCTTGAATAGTGTTTTTGCTTATCTTCATATTGAACATATTTTATACTTCCTGAGCACACACCCAAAAGATGTTAAAGGACTGAGAAATGGGGAGAAGTATATGGGGTGTCATGGGAAGCCAATCCAAGAGTAAGTTCCACAGGAAAAAATATCACTCATTCTAACTCACAACGTAGACATTCGCAAGCAGATTGCCATTTTATTTTATCCTGCTCTAACAGGGGAATGGGCTGAATTTGACATGTAGGGGGGCACTGCTTGTACAAATGAAGAAACAGGAAATTCATGCCATGCACTTGGCATATAAACTGTCTTAGAGACATCTCCAGCCTGATCTAAAATAATGGCAAAGAGTTTTCCATCTGATACCATGGCCATCTTTAAAAGCAATTAGGAAAAAATGTTTCTGGCACCTGTAAGATTACTGAATCTCTTCATTCACGGGCAAACGAGCCACCACCAACAATCGCAGAGTTCAGCCAGGAAACCTGAGTGCCAGTAAAGGGCCCTAGAGTTGGAGTGGGCACTTCCTGGGCTGTTAATATAGTAACAGAAGCAAAATATCTTAGAAGCAATGTAGTAGTAGAAGAAGCAAAATACCTCAGAACTCTGGGCAAATATGTTGGTGACTTATAAACATTTGGATTAGGTCAATCTGAATCCCAGAGCTAGGAATATTTCATTCTGCACTCAGGATGTCCAAAGACTGCTGCTTCTGTGATAGGGAACAAGGTATCCCAGTTGTGAGCTGGTAGCAGATGGGACATGACAGTGGCTGCATCCAGCTGTTGCTCTCCCCTCAGAGATATAGCACACCAGGGATGAGCTCACCCACTCAAGGCTGGAAGCAAGAGCCATATCCAGGGAAATCCGACTCTGGAAAGGAGAATGGAATGTGGCTGCGAGATTAATCGACAGCGGCAACAAGTGTCTGAAGCTGGCTCGGGGACTACTGGGGTGCTCAAGTCCTTCCTCTTGAGTCTAAGATGAATTCTGGGGAAAGCCAGTGCAATCTGTTGAAGTGATAGACGTTGAGAGCAAACACTTCTGGGGCTCATTACTGAAACACTCAGGACTTACCCTTCTTATGGCTTGTCAAATTCTCACCTCTGCATCATTTGTTTTATGGGGCTTTTCTCTTCCTTGCATATATTAAAAACATAAGCAGCTGAGGACAACCAGACATTTACTTTTCTATGAAAGCAAATGGGAAATCAGTAGAATGAGGCTTTACAGAAATACCACCTGTGGCACAGGGAACACCGTTTGCTTTGCAACAATGTGAATGATGAACCTAGAGAGTTCTGGGAATCAAAAATAGAGTCTCACTTCATCTTCACCATCGTGGGAGGAGAGGGATGGGACGCAGATGTTCGGAAAACATTAGAATCATTAAAAAGGCCAGTGAGGAGTTTGCATGCAGAAGTGTTTCTGTGAGTTATTCTGTTTTGTTGTTGTTGTTGTTTCCCATGGAAAGGGAGAAAGCACCATGGGAACACTGCTTCGTCTTTTTCTTTCATGGCTCAACCCAACCCAGGCTCCCTGTTACATACAGGTCACAATAAGAAGACAATGTTGTTCTTCTGACAATGTTTTTCTGGAAGTTCAAAGTGTCTTATTCATTAGTTTGTGATGCCTATCTCTAATGCTATGTGTGTAATAGAAGAACCTCATTAGATTGTGGGTAGGAGGATGTAAGGTTATTATAATCAGTAAACATGCTAATTTATTTTATTTTTGAGACAGAGTCTCACTCTGTCATCCATGCGGGAGTGTCATGGGAACGTTCTCAGCTCACTGAAGCCTCCACCTCCTGGGTTTAAGTGATTCTCCTGCCTCAGCCTCCCAAGTAGCTGGGACTATAGGCATGTACCACCATGACCGGCTAACTTTTGTATTTTTTATAGAGATGGGGTTTTACCACGTTGCTCATGCTGGTCTTGAACTCCTGGGCTCAAGCAATCCTCACACCTCAGTTTCCCAAAGTGCTGAGATTATAGGCGTGAGCCACCACACTGGCTGGTAATATTTACTAATGCCTACAAATTCTTCAACATTCTCCCCACCTCCACATCATCATCATTCTCTGAGCCATGACCTTTGTGGTTCAGTGGAAGCAGCCACCTCCTAACTGCTTAACCTGCATTCACCCTGCCAGCCTCCTGTGTGCTCTCTGCAGGGCAGACCAGGAGGCCTTCTTATAAAGCAAATCTAATGATAACACTCCTCAGCTGAAGACCCTTCAATGACTTCCTGCTGTACTCAAAGATCAAAACATTGAGTAAGCATGCTTACAAGGCCCTTTAGGATTGGCCCCAGCCACCCTCACCAGCTTCGTCTCACATCATACTCTTCTTCTGCCACTCCATATATTGGCCGTATTTCCGTCGTTCATACTGCATGCTTGCTCCTGCCAGAGGGCCTCTGAGTAAGTTCTTCACTCTGGACTCCCTTTAACATGCTCTTCAGCTGTTAAGCCCTACTCATCTGCAACTGCTCACCATTTCTTCAGGAAAGCATCTCTCTTTGTGAAGGACAGACACTCGGCTATCTTAACTAATAAAACCATATGCATAACACACATGCAACCTCAAAATCACACAAAGGTACGCATGGCAATTTCCACTTTATGAAAATCTCTCTCTCAGCCTGTCCTGTGCTGTCCCCAAATGCTCCCTCTCTCCCCACCCCATCACCTCTCAGAATCATAAAAGTCAGAGGAAACTTTACCTATTTTCATGTCCTTGCAGCTGAAGTGGTTGAGGTGGTGCTGGCTGGGCGACGGGGCTGTTGGGGGTGGCTGGGCTTGGCTGGGCCAGGGGACTCTGCTGCGCCAGGGGACTCTGCTTCTCTGAGCTGGGTGCCGAGGTGGGGCTGTTGAGCTCTGCGATGGAGAACCACAGTGGCAGATGCAGTCAGGTCAGCATTGATAAGGGGAAAGAGGTGATCAGAGGTGGTGACTTTGCCTCTGCTGATGACTCAGGCTTTGGTTATTTCCGTTTCTGCTAGGTTTTTAGATAGCAGGTTAATCTCATCAAGTTCTAATACCATTTCTGAAATTTGTAGTCTTTCATTAATGATCACTATGGAACAAGGCTATGAACAGTATCTTGTCATTCTGTCAGAAGAAAAGATTACCAAAAAACCTTGTAAAACTATGAAAAAAATAATTCAAAGGACTAAGCTCTAAAACACGCTCTATTTTTGCAGCATTGCTTACTGAGAGAAAATGGATCAGCCACCACTTTTGGCTTGTAATAAACAGTCTGAAGAGTCTTCCAAAGTGTGGATAAGGAAAGAACCATTAAAAGGAAAATGTTTTTTACAATCTTTTCCTCATCCCTTGTCAGTCTTATTACCTCACAGCCCACTGGACTCCACATTTCTCCAGAAAGAAAAAAGAACACTGGACACAAGAAGATTCACAAAACTGTTCTTTTAAATAACTGCTTCTGGACTTCTTTCCTAATAGCATCAGATTTTCAACTGAAATTGACTATATCTTGGAATAAGGGCCCAACAACAGATACATTCCAGACTCGGAAAACTGAGAAGTATTTAGACTTTCAGTGAGCAATCTTGTTTGCAGTTAATTTCCGTTGAACTGTTTATACATGTTGGTGTCTGCAGATAGTAGGTTAAAAAACAGCATGGCCATTTTCTTTTCTCTCTTTTTTTTTTTGATTGGGTAAGAAAAGGGAGGTGATCTATTAGCATTCCCCTATAAACTCCTCTCCCCCTGCCCTTTTTTCCCCCACAGTCCAAATCTTTTAATTCCTTCTCCATTTATATCAGGGTTTCCCAGACTCAGCCCTGTTGGCATTTTGGGCTGGGTAAATCTTTCCTGTGGGCGGCTGTCCTGTGCATTTTAGGATGGTTGGCAGCATCCCTGGCCTCCACCCCCTAGATGGCATTACCAAGACAGTCAAAAACCTCCAGACTTTACAAAATGTCCCCTGGAGGGACAAAACCACCCCCGTTGAGAACTACTGTTTTATATTTAAAGTCAAGTGGCTATTTAGCCATTTGCTGTCTACATGTCAGATAATCCTAAAATGGAATTGGGGGCTGAATAAAACAGAAGGTACCAAGTTGAGTGAGCCCATCAGCCTCTGTGTGGGACACTCATCAGTGAGCTCCAGAAATGGAATTCTTCAAATGGTTGATGAGTCAGCAGCCAGAAACTAGTCATGAACCCATTGTCTCTGGAAATGGTGAATTTTCGGTGCGGGGATGTTCACAGCTCCATGACCCTCTAGGGCATGGTTATGAACTGTGATGTTCACTACTCTTCTGAGCCTCAGCGGGGAGTCCTTGTACAGATAAATTCAAAAGGCTCAGTGGGAATTTTAAATTCTTACCAGATGCAACATTTTCTAAATGAGCTCTCTTTATACCACAAAACCTCACGTTTTCAAAATCAATCTGACTTTGAAGAATCCTCTAGAGATTTCCTGTTAACGTAAATATTTTTTTCAGATTTGTAACTATCACCTCTGTTGAATGAATTCTGACTTAATATAAGCATAAAAGGGGGAACCCACAGGGAACGACTGAATAACCTGGTGTCTCAGAATTCACACTATTTGCTAAAAGGCGAAAGATTTATGCGATCTGAAGAGAAACCGGAGTATATGGAATTCACACTATTTGGCCTGCAGTGCCACATAGCTTGACCTCTGAATGAGACAGGTACTGAATAAACATGATATGGATTGCAACTGAGTGTGAGTTTTTGCAAAAGTAGAAATAATAATCAACCTCTGACACTCTGACACCACAGTGACGGCAGGCAGGTGCACTCCACGACCCTGGCGGGCAGGCTGAGAACAGCCGGTGAGTGTGTCCGTGTGTTGACCGCCTCTCTGCAAGGCTGCCTCAGGCACTCACCCTCCTGAGGAATGATGCGAAGGGTGACACTAAGACCTGCATCCTTGATGAGCTTCACGATGTCAGCGTGAGGCATGTTGATGATAGACTGGCCATTCACTGCTAGGATCCGGTCTCCCACTTTTAGTTTTGCACAGCGATCTGCAGGACTCCCATCAATGATGCGTCCGATTTTATGGGGCACAGCTAAAAAAACCCCAACAGAAATAGGTATCAGGGACATCACCAATACATGTTCTTTCAGTCCCAGCCCCAAAGGAAACAATGAAATGTCAGAATTCCTTCCTTCGTTAGTATATTTGCCTTTTGAAATCACACTAATTTCTATCAAATGGGGTCCTGTGCATACTACTGAGACCAGTTTCTAAATTCAAGTCCTTTGCAGTGATAGGCCAATTCCAAACACAGACCAGGGGTTCTCAAACTTTGGGGTGATCATAATTAACCTAGAGTTAAAAAGACAGCTATTTGGGCCTTACTGGGGACCATCTGAATTAGAATGTCCAGGCAGGAGGGGAGGACCGTGAGCTTTCTAAGAAGCTCCTAGGGAGATTCCAATATATATGAGTGTTTGAGGATCACATAGAACTTTGTGCCCCATGAGCTCGTATTCTAGAGACAATAATCAACAATTTAAGAAAGCTACAATAAATGACAAAAATTCAAGTTCTTCCCTTTTATTATTTTATTGAGAGGAGAAAACAAGGAAGGGAAGAAATATGTGTTAATATGGATATTAGCCACTTGGTAAAGAAGTTATAACCACCTTCCCACTCATGTACTAAGCTTTAAAGGTTGATGTGTTGTCACATCTTATCTCTTCTTTCTGATTTACTTTTACACGGTGCTGATATCTTGCTAATGTCTGATATATAATGTATTTATTCAAATCTACAATGCCATGGATGGTAAGGCATACCTTTATTCTATATGCCACAGGAAAAAAAATAAAAAGAAACGCTGCTAACTAAATAATGATGCTCCATTGACTATAAGATGCTCTCCAACTGTCAAAATATTAAAATATAAACATGTTTAGGATTGGTAAAATGTTATATGTCTTTTAAAAACAATGTACACTTCTTCTTTTTTTTTTTTTTCTGAGACAGAGTCTCGCTCTGTCACCCAGGATGGAGGGCAGTGGTGCGATCTCGGCCCACTGCAAGCTCCACCTTCCAGGTTCACACCATTCTCCTGCCTCAGCCTCCTGAGTAGCTGGAACTACAGGCACCTGCCACCATGCCAAGCTAATTTTGTTTCGTATTTTTAGTAGAGACGGGGTTTCACCGTGTTAGCCAGGATGGTCTCGATCTCCTGACCTCGTGATCTGCCCACTTTGGCCTCCCAAAGTGCTGGGATTACAGGTGTGAGCCGCTGAGCCTGGCTTATTTTCTTTTTACTATTTATTTATATGTGTGAGGAGAGCCACATACGTGGGAATACAGATTTTCCTGGCAGTTTGACTTCAGTGTAAATGTTTAAGTACCTACCAAGATAACTATTTCTGGGGTGGACATCAATAGTATACAATGCGTAAACTCCCTCAAGGAGCTTACCAAACTAGAAACCTATTCCCTTTCCTTTCTCCCTTCAAGACTATGAGCCCCAGCTCAGAAACCTGTCAATAACTCTGTGTTGTTGCTCTCTCTATGGAATCAGGTACTGCTTTGATCTGCAGAAATATGCAAAAATGCAACCCACCATTCAGTATGTTTCAGGGATGTCTATTCCTTGAACTCTCAATCTTGCACATGCTTTACAGCGAAAGGCAGAACATTAGTTAATAACAATGGCAAGGAAGGACAGTTAGTGAGTTAATGAGCCAGTACTTGTTCATTCTTCTATTGTGAAAGGTTATAGATAGCATATGAAAATATTGGCTGAGCCTGTGTCCCTGAAGTGAAACTCATCACGTTGGAAACTCAAACACATTTTTATTTACCATAAGCACTAATGGCTTTAACTAAGAACACCTTAAGTAGATCACCTTAGAATCTTAGGACAATCAATGTATTTTTCAAGTAGAAATATAATAAGAACTCATTAATTTACTGATTTAAAAAAATGATGTAAGCATTGCAAGGTATTTGGTTTTCAACTATAATTAGGGTGAACTTTAGTTCCTGTTTTTGTCCCCTTTCATGTTCAACAGTGTCTTGGAATGTATGGTTCATCAATGATTTAGCCTCCCTAGCCATAATGTATATATTGTTATCTGTCCTGTGACCTCTGCAAAACTACCTAACTTCTCCGAGTTTATTTTTCAACAGTAAAATTGTTATACTAATACTACTGACTTCACAGACTTCATCTGAGAATTAAATGAGTTATCGTATGTAAAGTGAGTAGAACAATGCCTGACATGTGAGAACTGATCTATAAGTATTAACAGTCATTCTTTTTATTACTATCATCTTTTAAATATTTCTCATATCACTATTAAGGGGGGTGTGTGTGCTTGTGTGTAGGTACCAACTTGGTTTCTTTCCACATTGGGTAAACCTGTAATACTGCTAGAATTGAAGGAACACTTAGCTTACTACAGGATTATACAGAGCAATATCCCCTAAGTTTCAACAGAGGAAAATAGCTTCAGTTCTGAAAGAGATGTGTTGGGTAGATTAGACAGACACTGGATGAGGTCAAGCGTCTATGTTCTCTGATTTACAAAAAAGACGATGTTGCAGGTCTCTGTAGGAAAACATCAACTTGTAAGAGTTTATTATTCAAAGGGAAATCAGCATGATTTAAATCTCTTAATCACCCACACTGAGTCCTACACATATAAACACACATTTTCATATTTATTGAATGCTATTAAACATTTGTCTTCCTACCTCTTATGAGTACCTACCTGAGCCAAGCACTGTGCTAAGTGATATATATGTGTGTGTATATATATGTATATATCCATTTAAAAATATCCTTAACAAATCATATGAAATATTTGATATCATTACAAGTTTACAGTAGAGGAAACTGAAGCGTATAGCAGTTATTAGTTTGTCCAAGGTCACATATGCCAAACAGGGCTTAGAACCCTAGTCTATCAGATTTCATAGCCTTTGCTGTTAGTGTAGCCACCACCCTGCATCTCTTGACTTTTCTGGCTCAGATCTCTAATCTATTACTTGCTTTGTGAGTATCTGGTGCTTTTATTTGATGAGTACAGCCTGCCTCTAAGCCAGGAACTAAACACTTCATAAGTGGTCCTGATTCATGGGTGAGTGGAAGTCAGGAACTTTGCTTGAAGCAGGTTCTTTGTTGCAACTGTCTTTTGACAGGCAAAGTGAGAGGAGGAGAGAGAAGAGAGAGAAGAGGAGAGGAAATTGAACAGCTCTTCAGATCCTGTTTAGTTAGTACATCACATCATGGTGTCATTCTTTTGTGGGAAGTAATTTCTTTGGGTTTTAGAAATACTGACATTTGAAATGAAATTTAAAAACATACTTCAAAACACAAATGGTATTTGGATGATTTTCTGTTTTGACTTATTTATGCCTCTGCTCTCCTCTATTACTGTAGATCATTTAAAATTTATTGGGCATAAAACCCCAAATGTTTTAAAACATAGATTTACACACACACACACACAGACACTCACAATTTGTATGCTCAACAATGATAAGCTATTACTTGTTAATTTCCAGGCAGTGTGGAACTTACTTATTTTAAATCCTTATAGCAATAGTGTGAAGTAGCTGTAAAAGTATAATAATCATGCTAATTTCACTATTAAGAAAACAAGTGTCAAAGCCACAGTTCAGATCCTTGCCTATGGCTTCAAACCTTGGGGTTACTCCTTTCTTTTTTGATATGTTGGAGGTTGAAAGCAATTTGAATTATGAAGATCAAGGGAATGACTGGTGAGACTTAGTTTAGAAAAGCTTGCTGGTTGAGACTTCAAGATGAAAGTTTCACTGTAAACATACTTACTTGCTCATGGTAATAACTTAGTTCCAAAGCCAGTTTAACTTTATTAGGGTGGTTAGAATAAAAACTAAGATAAAAGAATAGAAATCAAAATAAAAGAATGAAAACTGAAATAAATTCAATGGTAGCCACATAAAATGACTGAGTGACTTGCATAAAATGTAAGTGAGCACACAGTTTAAAAATGTATGTTCAGTAATTGAAAGTACCTGACGTGGTTTTATTACAAATGTTTTCTATTGCCATTTACTTTAATAAAAACAGTACTTGAAACTCTTGGCAGCTAACGGCAGCCTCACTTTTCCTTTACTAGGGTTTTCCCTACATGTGTAAGTGCACTGAATGTTGATGTACAACAAATCTCTGACAAGGGGTGTGCTCAGAGAGGATTCTCTGAAAACAAGATGCAGTTCCATTTGCTCAGTGATAAAGTCTACAGAGCCTATGACCTAAATGCTTTCAGTGTCATGCTAATGGAATTACAGAGCAAGGAAGAGGCCCTGACCTTGGTTTCTATTATTGGGATGAATGGTACTCATTAATTCCCTGAGAACTGATGACTAAGGTAACTGCCGGAGCATAGTCCATTTAGACAGCATGCCTTGCAGACATCATCTGTCAGGCAGTAACATAAATCAAGTCTTTGGATCAGTCTTCTTGACACAGTGTGCTTAGGATACACAGATATTTGGGAAAAGTTGCAATATGTCATTTGGCTTTGGACATACTGACATTTAGAAAGGAGACAATGTGTCACTAGTTAGAAATTTCCTTTTAATTGAAAATATATAAATTATGGAAAAAAATCCCCAGTTTTCTATGTCTTTATTCCTTTATAGATAAAACAATATTGTCTCTTTATATTGTAACATGTTTTATATTTTCCCATAGATGAATGAACTCTTCTGGCTCTGCTCAATGTACCACACTTGTTTTGGTAGGAATATTCAGAGATGATCAGTTGGATTGGATGTTCTCTAAGTGAGTTTGGAAGGGCTGGATTCTTGGGGTCTGTAGCCACATCACTACTGAAAGCAGTGATCCTCCCTTTTTTGCTGTTGGGTTCTCTTCTGGGACCTTGTATGGTTTACCCCGGCTCCTTCAGTAACTGGTCAAAGTGGGCTGATCCAGCCAATGAATTCCTGTTGTTTCTACCTTGGGTCAGTCCCCGTAAAGAAGACAGGATGTTTACTTGGAGGACTTTTCTTGCTTTGGTGATAGATTCTTCCTGAAATCCTAAGGGAAGGGATTATGAGATCCCCCTTCTCTCCTTTTTCCTCATTATTTTTCTTGCTGTTTATGTGTATTTCATTTCAGAGAAAGAAAAGTCTGTGACTCGTGTTTACATTTAATTATCTTCTTGCTAATAGATCCCACAAAGTGGAGTTATATGTGGAGGAAAGTATTAAACAGGGAAAGTGGATTTTGCATCAATCATGCCAAATTTACAAGAGGGAAGTTCCTGAAATGAGCGTAAGAAAAATAAATACTTCAAAGGCAATCGATAGCGTAAACTCTCATTAGCTCGCATTTCCATTAATTTGTGAAGGTTAAACAACATGTCATTAGCTTAAAGAGGCAAAGGAAGTTAGTTTGGGTTTAGAATCTGTGACCTGATGTGAAAATAAATGTTTTTTAAAAGTTGGATGATTCCAGTTGTTTTTCTTTCAATAATATGTGAAAATTACCTACTGTCTAGTTTAAATTTGTAGGTTGGAGCAGAAGGGGCAATTACTACATCAATCAACACATTTCGGAATAGCTTCTTTTTTTTTTTTTTGGAGGCGGAGTCTCGCTCTGTCGCCCGGACTGGAGTGCAGTGGCCGGATCTCAGCTCACTGCAAGCTCCGTCTCCCGGGTTTAGGCCATTCTCGTGCCTCAGCCTCCGGAGTAGCTGGGACTACAGGCGCCCGCCACCTCGCCCGGCTAGTTTTTGTATTTTTAGTAGAGACGGGGTTTCACTGTGTTAGCCAGGATGGTCTCGATCTCCTGACCTCGTGATCCGCCCGTCTCGGCCTCCCAAAGTGCTGGGATTACAGGCTTGAGCCACCGCGCCCGGCCAGCATCTTCTTAATAACAGACACTATGCTAGGCCCTGAGGGGAAGGCAATAATAAAGCAACACATGGTAGTTGCCCTCAAGAATCTCACTGTCTGGTTGGGGAGACCAGGGATAAACTTATAAAAATATGTAAAGCCAAATGCAAATGGCAAATACATGGCAAATGTAACGTACAGCAAAAGTAGAGAGGAGGAGTGAATTCCTGAGTCCAGGTGTAGACTGAGAGAATGGTGAGGAACAGGAAGGTCGTTCTGGGGATGAGGGAATATGTGCCCCTTGGTAAGTGGCAGTTCTCCTAGAAAAAAACTTATGAGGGTAAATGGGTATCTAATCCAAGGAGGTTTCCGGGGAGACAAGGAGAGGTGCTCTGTGGGCTGGGGTCCCTCCTGCCCTCATAATTATTGCTTCCTTGAGATCTCTGATATGATGCCTTTAGCCCAGCTCCTGTGAATGGAGCTGTGACTGGAGACTAAGCACAGAGGAATGATGCGAGATTGTCACAAAGTGTTCCCATCTCTTTAATACATGGTGGAAACTCCTTATCTGTTTTTCTGCCTTTAGAAACCAGAGCATAATATTAATCTTGCTTATTTTCCATCGCTCCCTCCTAAAAATTCTGACTTCATATGTTTTATTGTGACAAACCCATTTAGATAGATACTGTCCCTTCCTGGAATATGACAAAGTGTCCTTCAAAGGAGTTTTCTTTGTCATCATGGGGTGGAGATGTGGGAAAAAACATGTGTTTTGTATTTTAAAGTTTTTTTGTGGTAAAATTAAGAAAAAGCAGACTGCATGACTTGTTTTCCTCTAGAACGCTGTGAAATTTAGCTTTCCAAAGACGAAAACGTCTTCCCTGAAATTCATAGCCAACTGATTTGCAAAATCCAAAGTCAAACAGCTGGTGTTTTAAGGACTGCATATTCAAAAAGCGTGTTCCCCCCTCTCCCAGCACCCATGAGTCATTCTCTTGTGGTTGAACAGTTTAGCTACCCTGCAGTTGGTAATAAGCAGATGGTCAGACAGGAGAATGGGAAGAAGGGCCCATCACTGGCAATTTGGGAACCCAATTGAACTCACGTTGCTAAGGGCAGAAAGCATCCTATAGATACTATTAACTAAATGGCTGGAGAGAAACACTCAGCAGCCATATATTACTGTTTATGCTTTTATTTTATACCAATTGTTAAAAATTTGCATAGCTAAGTACTGAGAGTAAATTGGTAATTGAAAGAAATCTCATGACATTAGGAATTGTAATTAGCTATGACTTGACTGTTCTATTCTAGAACATGAGGCTGGGTTAAAATGGGTTTGTTGTTTGGAAACATTTGACAGGCCAGGGGTCACATGGCTAGCTTCATGTGACCTGGGCAGTCACACAGGCCACCATGCTCAAAAGGGCCTGGCGTTTGGTTTAGTCACCTGTCACCAGCTTGATATTCTTAATACTTTCTGAACAAGCACCTCACATTTTCATTTTGCACTAGACCCTGCAAATTCTGTAGTTGGTCTTCTGTAGATATGTCCATAACGTATTTCCTCCTTGCATCACTCCACTGTTCTTGGTGTCTGAGATGGAAGGTGTAAATGAGAATATGTTATAGCTACCAAGAAAAATCACCAATAAGGTGGGTGGTAGGAAAGGAGCCAAAACAATCCTTTTCTCTATGGGTGCATTTTCCACTCCCCTGTACATCTCTAGAAAAGGCAGTCCAAAAAATTTCTGTTAAGTATACTCTTACTTTTGATTCTTCACATATTTATTGAAGAGGTCTAAAAGTTACCTTGATTCTCTTACTCCACTGTGAAAATTTTTCTTATAAGTCACGGATTATTGTGTCATTGACAAAGCAACTATTCTTCTGTAACCCTCTTTAAGTAGATGTTAAGATAGATCACCATATTTCAAGGGGTTCGTGTATTCCTTTGATACGATTTTTCTCCTCACAGTCTGACAAAATGTCTAGACATTAGAGTGGCAGGAAGCAAAGAAACTTCAGAATAGTCATGATCCTCAAATCTGTAGGTGTGTGGGGTCTGGGAGCTGGACAGAGAGAATGAAAAAACATTTCCATTTGTAGATACACCTTTTTTCTTCTGTAGCAATACTTCTCATTTCTCTGTATGTCCCTGAAAATCACCTTGCCAACTTGTATAATAACTAGCAAGGATATCTTTTTTGACCTGTTTGGGTCTGAATGTCATGATAGAAAATCTGGTCCCACTAAGCCAAATAAATATTAACCCTATTTCGGCAATTTTTCCATTTTTCGCAAAGACTTAGAAAAAGATACATATTTCTATTGCCCAATAAAACCAGCAACTCAGGACTTTCCAATCAAGTGGTAGAAGGTGAAATTCTGTTGTTCAACTAGAGTAATTTTAGTTAGTAAAATTGTGTAGCTTTCAGCAAGCATGGCTTGCAAATAACCAAACAGCAAGTCGATTCAGTAATAATGGAAAAAACTTTAAAGAGTTATTGATGTTGGCCGGGCACGGTGGCTCAAGCCTGTAATCCCGGCACTTTGGGAGGCCAAGACGGGCAGATCACGAGGTCAGGAGATCGAGACCATCCTGGCTAACACGGTGAAACCTCGTCTCTACTAAAAAAAAAATACAAAAAACTAGCCGGGCGAGGTGGCAGGCGCCTGTAGTCCCAGCTACTCTACTCGGGAGGCTGAGACAGGAGAATGGCGTGAACCCGGGAGGCGGAGCTTGAAGTGAACTGAGATCTGGCCACTGCACTCCAGCCTGGGCGACAGAGCGAGACTCTGTCTCAAAAAAAAAAAAAAGGGTTATTGATGTTAAAATATGATAAAGGAGTTCTTCCCTGCAGGGCAGAAAAGCCAATTGCTTTATTCTTTTTACAAAACAGTTGCAAGGTTGAGGTGTGGTATTATACTTCCATCCTAAACATGCAAATCTACCTTTCAAAGGGCTGGTTGTTCAATTTTATGATGACCAATTTAGTTCCTGAATATGGGGTTCTTTTTATTTATAATTTATGACATAGCCTTATCAACTTATTACTAGAAAATACTAGATGGTTCTATTATGATAAAAATTATATAAAAGTTTCAAAATTCACATAATGTAAAAGGAAAAGAGTAAACAATCTTGTAGTGATTGGAAGTATCTTATAATTAAAACAACTTAA
>NW_012121154.1:9091786-9108540 GCF_000951035.1 Colobus angolensis palliatus | reverse complement strand
GTTAGCCAGGATGGTCTCGATCTCCTGACCTCGTGATCTGCCCGTCTTGGCCTCCCAAAGTGCTGGGATTACAGGCTTGAGCCACCGCGCCCAGCCTGAGTGATTTATTTTTATGAAACTCAAGATTTTTGTGATGTTGCTTCATCAGCTCATTTCCAAAATTGCTGTATGATCTTGTTCAGTGTTGCTTAACCTTAGGACCATTTTTCTTTCACTTATAGCCCTATAGGTTTTTTTTATGCCACAGACTCTTTTGTTTCTGTCTTTAAATTAGTAGCTATCTATGTTTTTGCCCTCCCACTCACTACCAATTGCTCTCAATATGATGACAATTTAAGAGACTTATAGCAAGCTAATTGTCTTCCTTATATTTTCCCTGTCCACAGATTTCTTTCCTCAGAGAGCTCTATGAGAAGTGTCAGGCATTAAAGCAACTTAATTGAAGTAATATATGTGTGAACTTAAAACATAACCAAAATGGTTATAATAAAAAATTCTAGTCTCTTGCCCTAACCCTCCCATCCTCTCTAGTTCTGTGACCCAAACACAAACATTTTAAATCTTTCAGCTGTTTCTTCTTCACATTTCTAATAATATTCCTATATAGCTATTTCTCATTTTATCAATATTAGTCAATATCTATTTACTCCTATTCTGATAGAGGATTTAGCACTCTTCCTCTGCATCCCACCTCCTCTCCTTATCCCAAAGTAGTTTTATTACAATTTAGTTAAATCAGTTATCATTGTTTGTGGTTTTACCATGTAAATCTTGTTCACTGAAGCATTTATGATTTCCTTTATTTTCTTGTACGGTTTCTTTCCTTCTTTCACCACTTCTAATCAAGGTTTCTGATTGTGTATTTTTCCTACACATCCTTAATTGCTTCCCCAAAAGCTGTGAAAATCATCAATTTAATTTATTCCTCTGAACACCTTCTCCCAAACGTAGGTAGTTTGCTGTCCAGTCTGCTGGACAGTGTCATCATGGGGATTGTTGCTGCACTCCAAGGTGGACTCTGTGTCAGCTTTTCTGATTCACTTTTTATTTAGTTTTTGTTATTTTATTTTAAGTTCTGAGATACATGTGCAGAACGTGAAGGTTTGTTACATAGGTATGCATTTGCCATGGTGGTTTGCTGCACCTATTGATCCATCAACTAGGTTCCCTCCACTTGCCCCCCCACCCCCCTAAGGCTCCGGTGTGTGTTGCTCCCCTCCCTGTGTCCATGTGTTCTCATTGTTCAACTCGGACTTATGAGTGAGAACATGCAGTGTTTGGTTTTCTGTTCCTGCTGATTTACTCTTTCATTTTGTTGAAGCATATCCTACAGCAGCTTTCTAAGAAATTGTGCAGGGATAAAACCAATTTTTCAATTCTTAGTGTTTGCAAATGTGTTTATTTTTACCTTTTTTTGATTGAATTCTGGCTTAGTATTCTAGATTGTATGAAATTCCTAGAATGAAAAAATGATTTTTCTTCAGAAACTTACAGGCAGTGCTTTATTGTCTTCTAGCATCCAGTGTTACTATTGAGAGGCCTGAACCCATTAGGATTTTTGCTCCTTGTATGTGATATACTTATATTACCTTTCCTTTTTGAAAATTGTTAATATTTTCCCTGTACTTTTTTTGTTTTGAAGTATTGCAATGGTGCATTTTAGTATGGTTCTTTGTCAGTATGGAGACTTGTTTTCTTTAGTTTGGTTTTGTGAACCTTTATTATACTATTTCTTTGATATTTTCCATTCTGTTTTTCTGGTCTCTTTCTGCAACTCTTATTAGATATTGGCATCCTGGCTTGGTCTGCTGCTTCTCCTATAGGTTCTCCATAAGGATTATGCCCTCATGGTAGAATTGGTACCATTATAAAAGGGCAAATTTGTCCCCCTCTTGTTCTCTTTTGGCCCTTCCTCCTTTTGCCATGGGATGACACAGCAGGAAGACCCTTGCCACATGCTGGCACCTTATATTAAACTTTCTAGCCTCTGTAACTGTGAGCCAATATGTATCTGTTCATTGTAAATTACCGAGTCTGTGGTATTCTGCTATAACAACACAAAATGGACTAAGATGGCTACCTCGTTGCTGTATCCTCATATGTTGGAGCAAGAGAACTCTGGTCTTTTCATCTTCTTATGAGGGCACCAACCCCATCACTGGGGCACCACTCTCATGACCTCATGTAAACCTAACTATCTCCCAAAGGCCCATCTCCAAGCACCATCACATTGGGAATTAGGGATTCAACATATAGATTTTGGAGCAGGAGATACAGTCAGTCAGTTTGTAGTAAATATCACATCTTTTTGTGGCTATAAATAAGTTTTTGAAGCTTTCTTTTGTTCCCTGAATTATCTTTATTTCTTTTATTTTCCTTTATTTCTTTCATATTTGCTTGCTTTATTATTTTAAACATAAAAATTTCATGGTTGTTGTATTCCATTCTGTCCTGAGTTTTTTAAGTTCTGGGCCTACCTGAGTTTCTAAAGAAATGAGTGGGTCTGTGTTATCCATATCTGTTTTAGATTTTCTCTGTCCTGCTGAGTTGTCACTTTTTTGTCTCTGAAATATCTTGACCACTCCTGTCCATTCCTTTACTCATTCATTCACTATTACTGGGGTCTAAGAAATGAGAGCCCAAGTAGTTATAATTTATTACTCTCAATTAGAAATTAGAAATATCTTTAGTAATTTTTAATCAGCTTTTGCAATCAATATTTTGGTACCCCAGTTAGAGATTTTGAATTTGTTTGGAAAAAAAATTAAACATTTTTTGTACCCAACCTTTAAAAGCTCTGTTGTCACTTGTAGTCTTGAGAGATAAAAATATAAAGGACAACTTATTTCTTTTCAAGTGTTCAGAACGTGTCATAAAATTACATTTCATCAACTCCAGGTTTAGGGTTAAAAATATTCAATAAAACTACACTTTCTTTTTCTCCTCTGTGTCTCTTGACTAGTTTTGAAGCACATGAGACTTCACACCCATCAATGTACTTGGCTTTGGCTTTGAGTCATTTCTCAGCAGGCCCAATAGAAATGGTTGATAGTTACAAGCAGGTGTTGCTGACAACTCATGTTTCTCATTTTTACAGATGTAGTGTATTTTATCTCTGCCATCTCCTTTTTCCTTTTATAGCTTCTGAAATTGTGTTTTGTAAAAAGTCACTTGGCTGTCTTCACACAGTTTCCTTGTTACAATAGGTAAATGTCAAAAGTGATCAGATGTAATATCAGACTTCCATTGAATTCCCCCAAGCCCTCCGGCTGATAATAACTTCTTGCAATATTTTTTTAGTATAAATGGAAACAGATACTAACCCAGGCAAATGATCCCTCCTGAGCCAGCTGTCCTTTTCAATATGTTATCCAGAAGATTACATGAATATTTATTGGCCCTCCAGTTACACACAGAAGCCAAAGTTCCACTAACAGGGTATATAGTATGTTTTAACCTGAAAGAATGCAATTTTGCATGACTGGATAAAACTAAATATGAACAGACCCTCAAGCAAAGTGTTCAGAAACTAGAAGATCTTGATCATATATTAACTTTGAAAACAACTTGCAGTGTGACCTCTGAATGGTCAAATAAATTATGTCAGTTCCCTGACTTGAAAAGTGAGACCATCACCACACGTGGTCTCTCTTTCTTATCCTTCTTTCTTACCCAAATATTGCACATTTTGACTTCATTTGGATTTCTGCTTATATGTACTTTCTCTCATGACTTATATTTTAAAGTATTATAACTATATGTGTTTTCAGTTTTACTAAGCAAATATACATTTCCATAATTTTATTTGAGACTATCATAAAATGACTTTTTTTATGCTAACATAAGAAATGAATGAGAAATAAAAAGGATTGAAGAGGCTCAAAATGTGTTTTGTTGTCCATAATGAAATGCCAATTATACTGGAGGGGGAAGAGACTAAAAGTGAAAGAAAAACTCCTTGGCAAAGATATATAGATGGAAAAAAGCACATGAAAGGTCTTCAATATCATTAGTCTTTAGAGAAAAGTGCAAACTAAAACCAAATGATTTGGGAGGCTGAGGCAGGAGGATTTCTTGAGCCCAGGAATTCAAAACCAGCCTGGGCAACATAGGAAGACCCTCATCTCTATCAAGAAAAACCCCCAACCCCCAAAATGATATGCTACTGTGCACCTATTGGAATGGCTAAAATTTAAAAAAACCATAAAACCTAAAAATAACAAGTACTCACAAGGATTGGAAGCATCTGGAGCCTTCATACATGGAATATAAAATGGTACAGCCACTTTGGAAATTGGTACCATATGAATCAGCAATCTTACACCTAGATACTTACCAAGTGAAATAAAACCAATTTCCACACAAAAAAAGACCTATATGAAAAGATTTATAGAAGCTTTATTTGTAATCACCAGAAACAGGAAACTACCAAAATGCCCCTTAACTAGGGAATGGGTAAACAAACTATGGTGCATCCATATAATGGAATATTAGTCAGCAATTGAAAATGAACCAAATAGTGACACATGAAACCACATGGATGAATCTAAAATGCATTATGCTTAGTGGAGGAAGCCAGACTCAAAAGGCTACATACTGTATCATTCCATTTATATAGGAGAGGCAAAACTATAGAACAAAACAAATCAGTGCTTGCCAGGGCTGGGAGTGGGTGAACAGCTGATTCATTATAGCAGTAGTTACAACTAAACACGTCTGTCAAAATTCAGAGTATAGACTAAAAGGGTAAACTTTACTATATAGAAATTAAACCTTTAAAATAGGGGGAAAAGTGAAAAAGCAGAAGGAGATAAGAGGTTTTGGATGGAAATAAATAGAGATAAGTAAAAAGGAACTGATGTAGAATAACTAGGAGACAGGAGGTGAGCAGGGGAAAGTGTAAGAGTTGGAAGTCTTCAGAGAAGAAATGCTGTCTAATCTGAGTCATAACACACAAACAGGACTTTGCCAGGTGGTCAAGGTTGGGGGAAGCAGACAGCATAGTCACAGTGGTGTGACTTGTAAAGACAGAGATCTGTGGATTAGCAGTGTCTGTGTTGTGAGGGGTAGGAGTGCAGTGAGCACAGATGTCACTGAGCCCTGGAATAAAGAAGGAAAGCTAGGTCATGAAAGGTCTTAATGTCTATACTAGGGGCTTGGAATTTATATTATAGTCAATTGAGAAGCCACTAATGGATTATGACAGCTAAGTGAGATCATCAGACTCGTTTTAGAATGAATCTGGGGATAGTAGGTATTATGGAGGGTAGACTGAAGCATAGGGAGAGTGGGAATTAGGCTGGAGGCAGGGAGGTAATTTAAAGGCCCCCACAATGCTCCAGAGTTGTGCAGTCCAACATGGTAGCTACAAGCATCATGTGGCCATTTAATTATTTGAAATCAAAGATAATTAAAACTTAAATTCCGGGACATGTCAGTCTCATCTCAAATGCTCCACAGCCACATGTGGCTAATGGCCATAGTGTTGTATAGTGCAGGATAAAACATTTCCATATTGCAGAAAGTTCTGCTGCACAATGCTAACCTAGAACCTTAAGGAAGGCATTAGCAGTGGTGGTAGGGAATGTCTAATGTATTTGTCTTATATCTGGAAAGCATGTTTGGGTAACAGCTTGCCTTCATCCCTCAAGAGGGACAAATATAACTGTGTATAAATTCAGCTAGGATGTGAATGTAGGTACATGGAGGTCTGCTTTAAAGCTTGTGATCATACACATCAATTAGAGATGAAAGTGACTTGGCACCAGGAAGCACTGATATCAGTGATTAATTTGGCACCTAGGTTTTACTGTATTTCAATTTTGTCAAGTGTCTACAAGAGTGTGGCTGTTTTTAATCTTGCTGTTCATCTAGCAAGTCTAATACACATTTGAATGAAGATTTCTAAGTTGAAATATTCTTCTTCTACTTCACATTATCTCAACTGCTCTGTGCCAGAAAACTATAAGAACTAAACCTTTCATATGTGCTCTTTCTTGCTTTCTGGAAGACCCTCCTCTCATGATGAATCCGTAAGTATACATCTTTATGATGAACAGATTTCCAACAGCAGGTTTTAGGCATTTCACTCTTGAAAGCAGATGGGTTCATCAGATACTCAACATCTGGCCAACTTTGTAGAGCAAACCCTTGCCTGGCTTAGAGAAATAAGATCTGGGAGAGGTCAGATTGAAAAATGAAAATCACAATGGCAGACTCCACTATTTAGTTGATTTTCTCTGGCACTGTAAAAACCTTGGGAATGCCTAGTGATCTGACTCATCACCCAGAAAAGGCTGTCTGATTAATCTGCAGAAGTGATTCCAAGCAAGTGCTCAGAATAGTTTGGTTGGGAACAAATCCAGCTTCAACTGCAAAATTATTGGTGGTCAAATGCACAAATAAAAAGATCTTTTACCAAGATTTGGTGTGGTAGGAAAGAGTTTTGGTAGAAGCACTCCCTAAGTTCTTGATGGAAATTGGGCATCAAAACGAAATATTTTATCCCAGGCCAAATGGGAAAAATATCCCCTTATAATACCCTTTCAACATAACTGGACAAGGGTGATAAATAACAGTACTGTGTTCACTTAACAACTTGCTCTTAAAATGGTTCCACATGTGGAACAAGCTTTATTAGGATGCTTCTCTGAAATATTTTCTTATGTAGTTGGTTGTTGGGAAGAAAGAAGAAAAATAAAAAATCACAGAGAACTTAATCCACCATGAGGCCCTGAATGCAGTATAAAGAAAAACTGTCTTCTGCAAAAGTGCCCTGCGGGCTCTGAATTTGCTTGAACCTCGTGTGGGAGAGTGATGGGCATCCTGCATTGGTAGAGGATCATCCTGTACATGATGCCTGGGGTCTCTTCTCAGTTGCGATCTCCCTGTACTATCTAGTGAATAAGAAGGAGCTGCAGGACATAAGCCCAGAGGAAACGGCCACTGATCACCCATTTATGAGCTTTCAAGACAACTGAATAGCTAAAAGTAAGAAGATATTCACCTTCTGCTGCTGTCTGGAGTCTTTGAACACAATAATAAGAACTCTCCTGAAAAATGATTCCCTAGTGGGGGAAACATGATTTATGAGCTCTATTCAACAATAAGAAAAATAGTCCAGAATTTTAGAAAATGCATTGTGAACACACAGGTTTTTTTGATAGATTGTATTGCTCCTCTTCTTGAGAATAAATAAGAATGATGGTGTTCTCTGCAGACTTCTTCTACAATTTAATGATTTTTAAATTTGTTAGGGCTAGGAGAGTAAAATGTTTGCATTTGTCTTTCTATTTTACTTAATAAATGCTTCAGTGTTCCGGTACCAGAGGACTCAGAGTTTGATTATATATATATATATTTATATTTATATATTTGCACTTGTTTGCTTACTAGTAGGAACCAGCCAGCCAGGTTGTAATTTGGGAGAAAAACTAGTCATATTCAGGATTGAAAAAGTAGAATTGAATAAATAGGTCCTATTCATTCTGACCTTAGTGAGTATAATCCTATAAAGGAGTAATGCGATTCAGAAGTTGTTTAGTTGGAACTGAAATGGGTTGCTTTGTTAATGAGAATTGTAAATGAATAAATAATCTGAAGTAATACTTTTTTCTAAGGAGTCTGGGATGCCATCCAAACCCTCCTATTTAGGACTATATAATTATTGCTGAGGTGGTGCTCACACAGATGGATGACGATTCCAAGGATTGGTGCCAGGAAAGGTGAATCAGGGGGCACATTGAGGCCACTGCCTGGCCCTTCGGAAAACAAGGGCTTTGCAACCAAGAAGTGCAGGACGAGAGGGGCTGGCCAGAGGCAAAAAGACAGCTTCCCTGCCCCTAACTTCTTAGGGTGCTCTCTTATCTGAGTCTTCATTCAGGCCCCAGGCTGACTACTGAATCATTTACCCAGGCTGAGAACAACTGATGAGAAATCTGTATTCTGGGACATTGCTCCAGTTCTGCTTTATTAGCGTGTAATTTCTTACTCGGGGCAAGGACCAGCTTTCACGTAATTCCTCCCCTAAGTGATCCTCTACTGCACTGCTATTGTCAAAAATATGTCTTGCTACCTTTGCGGGATGAAACAGGTAGGTTTGGGTGCAGGGTAAGTTAGGGCAGAGCACCAGTCACAGTCTTCCTTTCGATGAGGACTGCACTGGATCACTGTGTGAGAAGCCAATCCAACCCCATCAACATAAAGAGCATGAAAATCCTTGAAAAAAACCTATCAGGAATTGTGAAGGATCCAAAGAAATGCCACCATTTCTTGCCCTTAAGCAACTCACAACTTTTATGGGGAAAGCAAAATATAAACACATGAAAAGTGAAATGACTATAATAGCAATAACAGACACAATAAAAGAAGGGAAGTCAGGAAGCAGTAAGCCATAGGAGATGTTTACTGTTTGGGCAATAGTCTCCACCTCCTAGGGTTGCTGTGAAGATTAAATACGGTGTAAGATTCCAAGCACAGTGCCTGGGAGAAACCTTCATACAAAATATTATTGCATAAGAGAAGCATACCAAGTGGCAACAGGCAAAACATAGCCTCTGGGACAGGGTAAATAACTGAACCAGCTTGGATGGAACGGAAGCTGTGAAGAGCTGCTGGCAAAAAAGAAGCCTTGTCCAGATGCCCCAGGGTCTTGAATGGACAAGAGGTGTGTTTGAACTTTATCCTGCAGATATTTGTATCAGGAGTGTTATGGTCAAGGACTTGGTACAAGAAGACTGGATTGTATGTAGAAAGTGCAGTCTTTCTTGATGTACTTTGCATCATTAGCAATGATCTTCCACTCCCCTCTTAGCCCCTGGCTATCTCATGGAACAGAAATTAAGTCACAATAATAAATGTGAAAAGACTTACTTGACTTAAAACATATTATATCAGCATAGATGATGAATACAATCTTATCTTTGTTGTATATGTAGGCTTTCCCAGAGATTTTGAGGATATGTGCTTATCTTCAGCTTCAATTAGTTATATCAGAAGACAGATATATGAGGGGAAAACCAGTATCTAATATAGGTTTCCTACCCCACTATTTCTTCTGCTATGAAAGCACTTACAGTAATATTGTGGGTGGCACAATTGTGCCTCCTGAGTGAGCCACTCTCAGCATAATCAAAGCCCAGAGTAAAAGCATTTGTGTTGTTGAAGGAATCCAAAGCAGGGATTCATTTAAGGAATAAGAGAACATTACATGTTGAGAAGCTGGTTAAGAACTCTGAAAGGGAACTTGTTTGTGCAAACCAGTGAGAAATAGAGAAATGAATGAGAGTCACTTTCTAATTCCTATGTTCAACAGTGTGGGTATTTCAGTAGCTCTAGCAATGACTTTTGGGAATGGAACATGGATGGGTCAAAGTTTATAATGACATAGAGAAGGCAAAGGCACTAGGATAAGCACCAGTTGCATCTATTACCTGTATTTTTAAGGCAATCAATGAACAAATGATTGGAGGTTTGAAGAAAATTCACTGCCACAACCAAACCCCAATAGAACCTAAAATGAATGGCTAATTGGTTGCTATTTGGAGGATTTACTGTAAGGCAGAGCTTTGTAACCATGATGCCACTGAAAGGGGCATGCCTTAAATGTTACAGGTGTGCCAAGACAGCTGGGGATGGTTGGGTGAGGTTGGTGGGGACCAAGGGTAGAGCCTCCTGGGGTACTGCCTCTTGCCCCCATCAGCCTCATTCGTTTTATCTTAGCGTGTTATATAAATACCATCAATTCACAAGTATGCCAGGAAGTGAAGGAGGTTGAAAAAGCACTGTCTTATGTTGCCTTGAAAGGGGAGCTGGGTTAGTGTATTTAAGTGATTGTTTAAGATAATTTCTTGACAGAGGTCGAGATGAACAAAAGAATTCAAAGTGTTAGGAGCCACTTTCATTATGTAATCAAAGGTAAAAGTAATAAAAGTTAAAATGAGAGCTTAGTTAATGAAAAATATGACCTAGGCCTCAAACTTACTCAATACTTTTTTACACACCAACAAAACTATCTTAATACCTTATTTTCCATGCTGATTCCTGTAATTTAGAGCTGGAAGAGGGTGTAAAGACCATTTTCCTTTATATTTTAAATGACAAAAGGACACAGAAAGACCAAGTGACTTGCTCAAGGGATACAGTATTTGGTGGACAAGCTGGAGTAAGCCTTGGGCTCACTGTCCAATGTTCTTTTCATTTAGCTTAAATCTCCGTGTTTTGAGGCAAGAGTAGAGAGACCTTGGTTTTTGTTTTACTTTGTGCCTCCTCTAAATTCAATGACTATTCAGTGTCTGCATGGTTGGTGAGGCGATTTTGGTGGGGGAAATCGTAACTCACATCACTCCTATTTCATTTTTATTTCATCCTTTTTAGGAACAATACTCTAAAATGTCATAAAAGACCTGTTAGTGAAGTTTTAAAATCTCTAGGCTAAGTTTTAAACTCCATAGCCTATGGACATCATCAAGGACTTTGAGAAAGTCACCAGGGTGCTTTACCAAAGATAACTAATTCCTTCCCTGAGCGTCAGATTACAGTGGCCTTAGGGAAAGTCCAGAATGACCAAGTCCAAACTTCAACCCCTGCTGTAGAAAGCACACATGCGGAAACAAAGATTTTCAGCACCAGTCTTGAGCTGAAGGATTGTGAGGAGCCAGCATCATGCTGACCAATGATGCACTTGTGGATAGAGACGGAAGATGAAATCAGCACCACTAGAGGAACACCAATGGAGAAAGGAAGGATTGAAAAGTTTATTCCCCTACTGCTGACTGTTTAGATTAATACTATGACCACTGTCCTGAATATGTTCTAACCTGCTGCTTGTTATCCTGTATATAAATTTCTAAATTTATATTATATACAGGATAACAAGCAGCAGGTTAGAACATATTCAGTAGCCTATCAGCCTCCACCACGAATACCCAAGCTGCTATGTGTGTCTACTCCATATATTCTGACATAATCTTCCTGACAAATGACAGAAAAGGTGGAGACTTTCAAATTATAGAAAAGGGTCACTTCATTACTTGTACCAAAGCCCTTCTTGGGAACGTCTGGTGGGAAAGAGGTTTGGTGAGGAGGTAGGAAGCACCTATAAGGACAAGTGCTACAGCTCTACAATAAAACCTGGATGTCAGGACTTGGGTTTTGAGTAGGGGAGGACCAAGGATCAGCCTGTCAATGTCATTGCACATAGCCCCTGGACATTTTACAGAGCAAGCATCTAATCCACTCAGAGTCAGAGGCTACCTGAGTTTTCTCTAACCTGTGCATGCAGACCTCAGTGAGAATGAAAGTAGTCAGTCAATGGCAGAAAATGCTTCAATTCCCAAATATACCAAAGTTATCTGTTTTGGTGGTTTCTAACATTATGTCCAATTTTCTATGTTTATCAGTAATGTAGCAATGAACATTTTGCATATAAGTCTTTGTTCAAATCTTTTAAAGAATTTAAGGTGAAATTGCCTATTACAGTTTATTTTTATTCAAGACTTTGTTCTGGAAACCACTTTAGTTTCCCTTGGGCCCAATTTTAAGTCTGAAACAAATACATAATATTTTACATAATTGGACAAAAATGTCCATGATGCTTTCCTGTTCTCACTGGAAGTCAAGAAGGATATTCTGGCCGGGCACAGTGGCTCATGCCTGTAATCCAAGCACTTTGGGAGGCCAAGGTGGAAAGATCACTTGAGCCCAGGAGTTCGAGACTAGCCCAGGCAACATGGCAAAACTCTGTCTCTACTAAAAATGCAAAAATTAGCTGGACATGGTGGTGCATGGTGGTCTAAGCTACCCAGGAGGCTGAGGTGGGAAGAGGATCACTTGAACCCAGGAGGTGAAGGTTGCAGTGAGCCCAGATGATGCCACTGCCCCACTGCACTCCAGCCTGGACAACAGGGTGAGACCAGGGCAAAAAAAAAAAAAAGAATATTCCTGCACTATAGATAGAAAGCTTCTAAGCTTCTAAACCTGTCTACTCCTATGCAATGGTTGGCCTACTCGGTCACTGACCTTGGAAGGAAGCAGCTTGCTCCTTCATTACGTTGATTGATATAAAGTTTCTTCCTTATTTCCTGGGGAAATAATATTTTGAAAACAAATCTGTGAGCCTTTGGTAAAGAGCATTACTAAATGCTAGCAAATAAGTAAGAAACCCTAACTCCCAGTTTCCCAATTAGCTAAGCCTCCCTGGTCCTCGGCAAAGCTGTTGTCTTGGCTGAAGAAGCTACGGACGTATCTCCATCCATAGGGAGGGAAAGTTTACATTTGGGTCTTTCTTCTCTCCTGTCTCCTCTGGTAATATTCAATAGCAGCATGTTTGCGAGGGAGATTCTAAAAGACATCCCCTTGAGTCTGAATTTTGATGATTTCCATGACTTTCATAGCTCATTGGCTTGTGAACTCTGGAGAGAGAAAACTGCAATTCTAGTCTGAAGCCCCAGCAAAGGCACCTCAGCTGGACTGGCTTGGCCACCAGTACTCCCATGGCCCCCATTGCTGACCTGGGCTGCAGTTTGTGGATGGTGAGAAAGACTGTGTTCCCAGAAGGGGCACATGTGAGGAAGGGGACAGGGAGGGGAAGCTGCCCTCAGAGATATGCTCATCTGTGGCCCAGATTTAGCTGTCCTCAGAGAGTGGTGGCTCTGACTAATGGCTAACAACCTATAGCCAGAGTAAACTCTGCACTACTCGACACGAGTGAGCTGGTGGAATGAAAGGTAATTCCTAGAAGGGATGGTGTCTAGATAGCAGCAGTGACATATTTAGTGCTTACTCCGAGCCAGTGCTCTTTTGAGCACTTCCACATATTCATTGAACTCTCATAGCAACCCCACGCTCGAGGTATCAAAATGTTCTTTTCTTCACACCGAGGAAACTGAGGCCCAAAGAGGTTATGCAACTTCCTCAAGGTCACATGGTTAGTAAATGATAGAGCCATGTTTCAAATCCAGATAGTATGATTGTAGCAGCTGGGCTGTTAACCACGCCCTTTCCTTGCTTAAATGTAGTGATGCTCCTATCAAAGGCAAAACAGCACTTAGTTCACCAAGAAAAAGCTTCAGAAGCCACGAAAACAAAAACAAAAACAAAAACAAAAATGAAAAAGCAGTGAATGTGTTAATGATCCTTGGGCTTGGGTAAGCCATGAAGAGAACAACAATGCAAACTCTGGGAATGATCGTGATTCTTGGGCACCTGATAACATAAACCTCGGTCAGTCTCACAGAGCCCCAAACCTTTGACATTTTGACCAGGGATATGTGGCACAAGGATGGCTTTTACCATTCATGAGACACTTTGCATTTCTCTTCAAAATTAGAATTCAGAATTATTACAGATGTTAAGTATGAGGTAGCATCAGCTCCAGGAAGCTTTTAGGTGCGTGGTGCATGTTGCAAATTACATACTGTAAAGGCAACGTGCTATCAGTGAATAGCTGCTTTTGCCACAGAGCACGGGGGCAACTTGTATTTTAAACTCCCTAAATTGAAAAGAAATAAATAGGTGAAAAAAAGCCATGAAGCATCATGAACTCTAGGATATATTTCCACTCTCCAGGGTGAAGTAAAATACCATTTTGAAAGTGGTTAGAATTAATTTTTTGAGGTCAGTCTGATGTCATTTGGCAGGAAGAAAAATTCACATGTTAATTATAAGCATTTGCACCTACTGTTTTCCAAATCTACTTATGCATGGATTTTATTTGCAATAGGAAAAGTATAGTTTCTTTACATAGTAAGTGCATGTGTACACACACACACACACACACACAAACATACACACACACACACATTCCCCTATACATTTAGATATAAGGCTGCTATACTTCAAATAAAGCTGAGACTTTAAATACATGCTAAACACTTTCATTGTGGCAATATACTTTTTATTTTTATTCTAGTCCTTTAGGTATTCTGCCCCAATAAACAATTTGAAAGACTGGAATAGCTACAAAAGCTCTCTGTGAACACTTTCTTCAAGTGTAAATTATTGGAAGGCTGTTTATATAATTCATGAAAATTCTTAGTTTTGTGTCCTTTTAATCTTGGTGAATCCATAGTACTGACAGAATTCTGCTTTTAGTCTATGCTTAAAGTTGGATTTACTTCTTCAGCTTATCATGAAGACAAAGAGAAATGAAATTGTACTTTCAGATGTATGTAATTTGGCTTCTGCACATATTCGCTGAGGTTTAATGCTTCTGTAGTTTTCACTCCTGCGTTTATCAAGGCTTAAACTAAACAGGACAACTTTTTCCATGAGATTCTGGTGGTTTTCTTCTTTTTTTTTTTTCATAACATTATCATATAAAGTTCTTATTCATTCTCAATAACTTTATTTCTTGAGTATTGTTTAACACTCACCCCTCCCCTATCCCACATGTGCTAGAAACTCCCACAGTTTATAAGAATTTTAGGACTACAACATATGTGCATTTATTTAGTTTCTCTTAATGCTCCTTTATTCTCGTGTTTCCATACCCAACCTTTTGGGTCAAATCACTTCACCATGAAAAACGCACAGATTTTCCTATCCTCTCTTCTGTTCTACTGTTTGCAGGCTGCTGAATGAGCTCTGGAAGAGTGTGGTAGAAAAGGAAAAACAACCAAGGGAGTCTGAGAATCTGCAAAGATGGCCAGTTGGAAGACAAATATGGGCTATGACTGTCAGCTGTTGTATAGACTCATAGAACCTTAGAGCTGGAGGAGCTTCAGAAGCTGCATTCATCTACTTCTCTTCCTTCTACTGCTACCTAGGGAAGGGTGAAACCGCCTTTGCCGAACTGTAAGTGAGGAAACTATGACAGTGAAAGAAATCAGACCTAAATGACTCTATCTTGCTTCTAACCTTTAAGCTGTCCTTGTTCATTCCTGGGCATAGGCTGAGCTAACTTTGAGAAGGAATTCAGTTCATGGTTTGACTTAAACAAAATTGATAACAGCCCTTCCCCTGAAAGACCCCCTTCTTGCCTGGGGACCAATCTGCCTTTGTAGGACTAACAAATTAGCTACAGTTTAGGGGTCGTGCAGCCTCTGGATTCTGGAGTCTGAATCTCCCCAAATTGCTCCTGGGGATAACATCACCATTGTGAAGCCTAAGATCGGTGCTGGAGATAATGTTGCAGACCCTAAACTCAGTCCATCAGCTGACACCACCCAGACCGGTAATCTGGCTTAACCAGGTCTGCCATCCCACCCAGGAACAGAAGACAGCAAGGAAAACTCACTTCGACCCCCTATGATTCCATCTCCAACCCAACCACATCAGCACTCCCCATTTCCCAAGCCCCTACCCGCCAAATTATCTTTAAAAACTCTGATCCCTGAGTGCTCAGGGAGACTGATTTGAGTAATAAAATCTGTCTCCCCGCACAGCCGGCTCTGCATAAATTACTCTTTCTCCATTGCAATTCCTGTCTTGATAAATTAGCTATGTTGGGCAGCGGGCAAGGTGAAGCCCGTGGGCGGTTACAAAGGTGCCAGTGTCTCTGAACCCATAGGGATGTTTAAACGGCCTTCTGACTATGTCTCATGCTTCCATTCTTGCTTTCTCCCCTACCCCCAACGCCTTGGTTTCAATTTCCACAAGCATTTAGACTCATCTTTTAAAAATATAAGTCAGATTTCAGTCCACTGCTTAAAACCTTCTAGTGGTTCCCACGGACTTAGACTACAGTTGAGACTTCCAACAACAGCACATGAAGCCGGCACTGTCTGCCTCCTGCCACTCTCCCTTGCTCCCCGTACTACAGCTGCACTGGGCTTCTCTGTATTTCTTGGATGCCAAGTTCCTTTCCACCTTAAGCCTTCTGACTGGACTGATTTTTTCTGCAGATCCTTTGCATGTCTGTTTCCATTCTGTTGAACAGTTCTCAGTCAAGTTACTTAGAGAACATTCCCTGACCTACCCATAAAAAGAAGCACCCCTCCTTTCACGGCAACATTGCCACATCACTCTGTTTTCCTTTCTTCCTAATTTACAAAAGAATGAAGAGCTTTTATAGGGGTCGAGGAGTTGAGGGCATTAGTTGTGTTCTTGCCTTCTTGAGCCAGAGGTCAGTAACATTCTGCTTGTCAGTGGTATGTACACCTTATTTGTGCCCACAGCCTGTGGCTTTCAGGCTATCCGGTATGCCCGCAACAGTCTTCTGGTATACTTGTCCAGTATTTGTATCACTGGAACAAATCAAAACAAGACCCCTTATTCAAATGCAGGCAAATTTGGACACTTACTTATAGTGGATCCAGACTCAGGCCTGTTCAGGGAGCTGATGATGACAAAGCCGAAGCCCTCATTCTCTTTGCGGTGAATGACCACATCACTGGTCTGCAGGCTGTGGGAGGCGAAGCCTTCAGGGGGAGAGGCATTGCTACTAGGGGCAGCGTGGTTGCTGTTGGTGTAGGTTGCGTAGTCACTGCGTGGAGAGCTGTGGTGGGTGGATACAGAGCCTGGACTTCTCCCGTTCTCTGGGCAGGGCTCCCCTGGAAAATATACCACACACAGGTATTCAATAACTTGACAAGAGTCTCAGTGATGCTTCCTATGTACTAGGCACTGTTCTAGACAAGTGGTATTGTTACAAGCCTGGTTGACTTGCTTCTCTTTCTCCCAGATATGCAGGGCATTTGAAAAGCTACAGACCCGATTTTCCAGGTGTTGTGTGTCTCTCCCACCCCAATACTGCGCTTTGATCAAACGGGCACACCAGGAGATTGTATCCCACACCTGGCCGGGAGGGTCCCACG
>NW_012121154.1:9039543-9086762 GCF_000951035.1 Colobus angolensis palliatus | reverse complement strand
AACAAACCTGCACGTTATGCATATGTACCCTAGAACTTAAAGTATAAAAAAAAAAAAAAAAATCTCGTGGACAAAATGTAATCACAAAAAGAGTTTTAGAAAGCAGCTTTAATTTTTCTTTTTTTTTGTATTTAAGAAGCATGAAACCTACAGGACCTAAATTTTCTAATATATAGAAAACTTGAGCAAAGCAATAAAAATGAATAATATAGGAAAAAGTTATAAAAAGACGTCAGACAAAAAAATTAAAACAAATGGCTCATATGCTTTGTAAAACTTTCCCAGACTGACTGACAAATATATGCACATCAGAACAAAGAGACATGTATTTCTCCTCTCATAATGTTAAGGAAGGATGTACCCAGATTAAAAACGTTGAAATAAAAAAAAAAAAAAAAGAAAAGCTACAGACCTAGGTGTGGAGCTCCCAAGGTCTTGCTCGTTCTAGTTTTCATAGCAAACACAGGTGAAATCCCTCATCAGCCTCCTCTGTGCTGTTACTGATTTATATCTTCCTCTCATGAGGACTGCAAACCCCTGGGACAATGCCTAGTTTTAGATATTGAGGTTTTTCTTTGCATAAGAATAATTTACTGAAGATGGTCAGAAAACAAGTAGAATCTTAAACTATATGGTGCATAAGAATCACTTAAATAAATCGTAAAAAAGTACATCTTCACGGGCCACCCACGGAATGTTTTTTCAGTAGGTCTGGGCACAAGAATCTGCATCAAGTTTCAAGGCTACACTTTGAGAAATGCTGCTGTAGATGTATTATAAGGAGGGCTTACAGCACAGGGATCATCCCTGCGCTGTAAAATTAAGTATCGTGCATTTTTCTAAAGAGCTATAGTTATGTTTTATAATATTCTGCTAGCCTAGAAATACTGATTTACTTCATGAATGTGGAAAATATACTTCTTAAAAGTAGTTTGCACAGCTTTTTGTATATCAGTCATATCACAATGAAGTGGTTTAAAAGAATAAATTAAGTTGAGATTTTCATTTAAAAAATAGTTTGCTCACTCTAGGATCAAATCTAATTTCAGGCTCTGAAATTATGAAGTTTGAATCTCTAAGGAGCTGTTGAAGGTCTTTTCCATTTTTACAGTCCATCTTAATATAAAATATACTCTATTATCAGCCAGATAAACCAAACCAATACTTTCATGAGAAAGCCAGTGTATTTACGTGGAGAAATGATAGGAAGTTGGCAGTCAAAAGAAGCTAGTTTTTGAAATGAACGTTTATCTGTCATTCAGAAAGAATTTCATCATTTTAATTTAATACCTAGGTATTGGCACTCTGATGAAGAGAACCAAAGTGGGCACCTAGAATAATGTAATTAGAAATAGGGCTGGTTTCAGTCCCATCTTAAAATTTGATTAGGGTACTCAAAAGATGTTTATGGAAGAGAGGAATAATAAGAGGGAAACAATCACCATTAATTATTCCATTTTGGGTGCCTAGGTATAGTATCCTGTTTAGAACTCTAGAAGGTGTCGCATATGGCAAGTTAAAAATAATTATCAAAAGTTCCAGTGAAGGCTGTTAACCTTACAAGCTACAAATCCATTTTGAAATGAAAAAGTCAGGGAGAAAAAACAAAGACTGCAAGAGATGTTTTGTTACACCGATACCTTAAAAAAAAAAAAAAGCTGCATTTGTTTATATACTTAGATTTTAAAAATGGCCTAACCAAAATGTACTCATTTCTTGTTTGTAATTATGGAATGAATGAGACTCAGGCTGTTGCTTGTTATTACTTGGTAAATTTTATTTTTCTTTAAGATCTAATTAATCACATTTAAATAAAAGAAAAAATGGATGCTTTTTTGTCAGAAATGTACTGAGGTCATAAGAGAACAGAATGTCAATGTCAAAGCCTTTCTTTCTGTTCAAACAGAATTTAAAACTTCGCTTGTAAAATCTATCCTCCCTGCTGGAACACATCATCCAAAGACAAGTTGTTATTGTCTTGGTACATCACATGTCCTTTATCAGTCCTTGTACAAGTTGGAAATAAAGTGATTGGAGATAGTCAGGAAGAAGAAAAACAAACAATTATTATGCTGCTACATTAAATTGAAAATCTCCTCAAGTTATTGGACCAAATCAGCAACTAAATGTCTTAGGCAGTGACAAGAGAGATCCTATTTTCTGGCTGTCATATTTTAGGAGATTGAGAGCTGTGCTTGTCAGTAAGTCAGCAACAAAGAAGAATTATCTGTCTTTGCAGTAAATGACTGGGAGTGGCAACGTTACAAGTTCTGGAGAGAGAGAAAATCATTGACTAAGTCAATTTGAGGATTCCCGGGGTAAGTGAAAGAGTCATATACATTAATAGGATACTTTTCTATTACCTTTGGACTTCTCTTTCAACTTCCAGAACAAAGTTCTTTATCTTTAGCCGAAAGAGCATATTTAAAATCAGGAAGTTAAGAAGACTTCGAAGTTCTTCCTGGGCTTGTTCTGGGCCCTTGACACTTGAAAACTGGTCACATGATTGTCTTTCAGGGACTCACCCCACATCATTTTTCTACTCAACTGGCTCTGGACCCAAGTGAGACTGTCCTTCCTACTGTAGGGCATTAACAGCCTTGTTTTATAATAATACAGTAAAACATCATAAAGTGACTAAATATCATATATTATATAATTTTTTTAAAGAAAACACTAATTTCCAGGATCCCTAACTCATTCATCTAGCTCATACATAAGTGGCTGCATAGAATTCAGTCGCTTAGTATCTACTCAAGTCAAATAATTAGTTTGTTTTGTTTTGTTTTGTTTTGTTTTGAGATGGAGTCTCGCTCTGTTGCCCAGGCTAGAGTGCAGTGGCATGATCTTGGCTCATTGCAAGCTCTGCCTCCTGGATTCATGCCATTCTCCTGCCTCAGCCTCCAGAGTAGCTGGGACTACAGGCGCCCGCCACCACGCCCGGCTAATTTATTTTGCATTTTTAGTAGAGACGGGGTTTCACTGTATTAGCCAGGATGGTCTCGATCTCCCGACCTTGTGAATTCTGTAACCATATAGACCTTGCCTGCTTCCAGGGTGTGCCTGGGTCTCTTCTCAGGACTGTCCCTGGAAGGATGACAGCATTGCAGACAGGCATATTTTGCCTTGAAGCACAGCTGAGGCAATGGGGTATATATATGGACAGAGCTTGGTCATATGGGCTGTGATATCCACATGCATGTGTACCAGGTCCCTCATGGTCCTCATGGGGCAGGAGCAGCCCACAGGCTGTGACCCTGAAAATGTTAGGGGCTGGCCTGCCCACAGGCATTTGTGCAGACATTCCCAGTTTATACTCATCAAGGCAGACAGCTTATGTAAATGGGTGACATGGTTGCAGACAAACAGCAAGCGAATGCATTTAGAATTGTCAAAAAGTGTAGTCACCAGGATCAGGGAATGTACTGGCACCTTCAATACTGGCTAAACTTTTCACCCATCTGCCAAGATAACCTCCCCTTTCTTGGCATTAGGTCAAGAATTAGACTTTCCCTTAGGTGTTAAAGAAAAGATGCTGATAGCTTTAAGACCGACTCTAACATGTTTTTATGAAGTCATAAAACGTTCTTTCACATCAATTCTAGATTTACACTTTAGGAAATTCCTCAGAGACATGGTGTGCATCCAAAATAATGTGCCATTAGGTTGAATGTCTCAAAGCTGATCTGCTAAACATAAAAATATTTATGCTTTTCAGTGTAATAATTAAAGCCACTCTTCTAATATCCTTGGGAAAAAAAAACCAACCAAATACTGGAGCTGGAGGCATGGATAAGGCATCTTCTCTCAAAACTAATGCAAGGTGAAAGTGTGTGCTATTACTATTTGGGAAATAAAACCAGAGGCAATCTATTATCCATAGTTGCCTGCTGAAACAATAAAATAAAAATAAATGAATAAAAGAAAAACTGGAAGCACTACTTGATACCTTCTTCCTTTACTCAACAACTTCTCACTTTTGAGAAGCTAGTTTATCTTCTGATTGAAAACTCTGGCTTTCTAGGCTAGGCATGGTGTCTCACACCCATAGCAGCACTTTGGCAGGCTATGGCGGGTGATCATCTGAGCCCAGGTGTTTGAGACCAGCCTGGACAACATAGCGAGACCCCAAATACAAAAAATTTTGTATTTATTCTACAAAAAAATACAAAAATTATCTGAGTAGGGTGGCGCATTCCTATAGTCCCTGCTATTTGGGAGGCTGCGGCAGAAGGATCACTTGAGCCTGGGAGGTTAAGGCTGCTGTGAACCGTGACTGTATCACTGCACTCCAGCCTGGGTGACAGAGTGAGACCCTTTCTCAAAAAAAAAAAATTTTTTTTTGCCTTTGTATCCTTAGTATGTATATTTAAAAATAACTTAATATTTGTGGCAAGTTTTTGTGTTATCTTAATTTTTGCTCAGCATTTAACTAACCTTTCTGTATCTCTCGTAATGAATGTGTTATCTTTCTTGAGCATCAATTAAGAAGCCAGTGCCCTCTGTCTTCTGGGGTGGGGTGGGCATTTGTACAAGCTGAGGCAAGGGGAAGGTGGAAGCGTGTCATCCCTATGACCTTGCTTCTTCCTAGCCCTTTCCCCACAGCGCTGTTCCTTTGTGCAAGGGGGTGGCGATGCTGCTCCTCTTCCTGCTCCTATCTCTTCCTTAGCTAATTGCTCACTTCCCCTCAGCTTCCAACCATCCGCTCCTAAGCCAGGCTTGCACCTCCCACTGCCTTTGCTTAGGAAAGCATAATAATAACAAAACAATGACAACAACAGTCCTTGAAAAGGCATCTCCATTGTCATATTCATTTGTAGTTGTCCCTTCTCACTTGGAAGAAATGGCAGCTATGAAGAAAGGTCACCTTTCCATGCTTGTTTTTTAAACCTTTTCCATCCTATTTCAAGGCATTACTTTGCTATCAAAGTATCCTTTGCTGAACTTAATATTTTCAATACTGATGAAGCTTTCAAGGAAGAGTGGGCTGAATTAACTTGGAAACTCTCCTGGTGTGAATGAGCAATCTGCAGCAGAACATTTTCAAAAATTAAATGCACTTGAAATGCACTCAAAAGCCTAACTGAGTAAAGTTGGTAAGAGCTGCAGCAAAGAGCATCTTTACGGAAGTCACATGATCCACAAATTGCAGGAGTACATTTTTGCAGCATTTGGTACACACTTCAACACCTTGGGTTGATTAAAAGAAAATTTAATTTGCAATAATCAGCTGGTGGCAAGGGGAGCATGAAATTATGTTGGTGCATTGGTTTTGCACTTTGCGATATATTTCCTTGTAAATCAGGCATCTTTTTAATTTATCTTTAGGTTATAGAACATATAGCACAGCAAACTTTTTATTAAAAATTACTCTGCAGGGAGAGAGACAGTTAAATGTTAACCAAGCAAGCACTGTCTTCCTCTTGGCATCTAGCCCAAGGATAAAGCATAATTTAAGATGCTTTACTTCTTGGGTCAAGTGACACGCCATGAATTTCTGAAGACAAATGGCACCTCTTAGCAAAACCTCTATAAGATACAAGATATATAGCAGTCTCTACTGGGGAGGGCTGACAATTCTTTTGACTTGCCCTTTTAAATGACCGCCCTTGCTCATGGTCTAGTTTCTAGGGGAACTTAGAAAGAAAAGGATTTTTCATCACATGAATATGCCTTATCCTTTCTACTAGTCATTCACAGTCTGTCATTAGCCTGTGGTCCTCTTCTGGAATGCAACTGGTATAACAGCACATATGGGAGACTCCCTGCATTACGGAGTGACATTTGCTAAGTTCTAACATCTTCTAATTCACTAGGGGAGAGGATTGTGGTAGAATAGCATAGGGGACAAAGTAACATAAAGAAATCAGCACTGGCCTCAGAGAGAAGAGTCCCTCTCTGCATTGTCACCGACTCACTGTGGAATGCTGGGCAAGCTATCAAACCTCTGGGCCTCAGTTTCCTCATCTGTAACAAGAGGAAGCTCACATAGCTAAGGTCCTTCCTACTTCTAGTATTGATGATTCTGTATGAGGGCTGTCAAGGGGTGGAGCAGAGAAGCCAGTGGGGTGCTGGGGCAGAAGGTGACAGCTGAACATCATTGGAGTTGCTGCCCTTGTGATTCACAGAACAAAGGCTGGGTGGTTTTGAGGGGAGATAATATAATCCTAATGCTATTGAATACTCAGATCCTAAAAAGACAGTGTGATGCTTGTAACTGACATATTCCTTAAAAATATAAATAATTTTTTGTAGGGTTGAAATGGTAAAGAGGGATAAGTGGAATCATACTATAAATACAAGGGCTGACTTTGAAAAGTATGTCTTTGGTGGATTCCTTTATGAAGCTGAGAAAGTGGTTGTAAAGGGAATAATTATTTCTAATTTATCTGTTTCATGAGTTTGGAACTATATGAATTGTGTTTTCTTGGAATGAGGTACAGCTGCATTTTTTCTATATCAGAGCAACAGCTTTACTGTTACCTTTTATCAGGCTCTACAGTGAAAGCTAATTTTCCATCCTGGTTGCCTCATTATGGCATCAAAATGCTGTGACTCTTGGTTTGCAAACACATTTTCAAATGGCATATTTTCTGTTACTATCTTGTTCTTCTTAGAACTAGCAACTACCAGAAAGCAGAGAGCATACATACCTTAAATTAACCCCAGGCTATTCTAGAAAGTTTTAATGAATACATTTAAAATACAGTCCTTAAAGACTGGATTTTTATCCAGTGGGGTGAAAATCAGCACTTTCAAAATCATCATTACTTTTGGAATATCTAGATTGTTTCCTTCCTCATATAATGTAGAAATGTTGATTTAAAATTTTGTTTCATGTGGCCTTACCATGTCTCACGAAAACATCTTACCACCTAACTCTCGATTCCTGCAGCAGGCTCCAGGTACATACCTCCACATAGCACCTTTCTTCTCACAGTGAGGTTGACCTGCCCATTGCGGGCTGCATGGTGCATGAGGTCAATGACATAGCGGTGGGTTTTGCCGGCTACTGGAATCCCATCAACGTACACAAGCTCATCTCCTGGGTGAAGGCGGCCATCTCTGTCGGCTGAGCCCATGGCAATGACAGCTCCAATCAAAATCTAGAGAAGCAGTGAGAAGGAAAGGACATTCACATTTCAAACCTTCTTATTCTTTTTTTTTTTGAAACGGAATCTCACTCTGTCGCCCAGGCTGGAGTACAGTGGCCCAGTCTCGGCTCACTGCAAGCTACGCCATCTGAGTTCACGCCATCTTTTTCCTTTTTATATACAGTTATGTAACTTGTGGAAGACGTGATTCTCACATTCCATCCCTTGCCCTCAAATCTGAGCATGCACTTGTAAAGTAAAAAATGAGACGTTGGAAAGATGCCCTTCCAACTCTGTCAAGTTGTTTAGTGCTAGAGATAAATATTTTGAACATGCTGCTGACTGCCATGAAGTTTTGGGGACACCTGCTTTGTGGCTCATCATAAATGACGAATACCCTTAAGGAAAATTCTAATCCCAAATAATTTGATGCTAATTGGCTGAAACAAGGTGAGGGTTGAATTCTGGCTCCGTTTCACATTTGTGTGGTCTTAGATTAAGCTTCTTAAACTCTGTGAGCCTCAGTTTCTTCACTTGCAAAATAAGAAAAAAATAATCAGACCTACTTCATGGAGTTCTTGGGAGATTTGGATGAAATAACTCATGTGAAGCATTTAACTTTTTTCATGGCACTTAACAAGGGATCAAAAAGAGTCAAGGGGAAACTAGCTGTTGCACATTGTTAAATTCTGATAAAGATTGAAAGATTTCTTTTTCTTTGCTTTGAAAAGCTGGAGGGTAAGGAGAAAATAAAACAAAACAAAGCAAACTCATAGTTGGCTTTTTCCGGCCAGTTGACTTACTCAAAAAAATCTCAGACCTTCTCCAGATTTTTGCTCCATTCTTTTGAATACCTTCTCGGCGCACTGTCCTCTACGCAAAGGACATTCCCAGTTCTGCCTGTTCCCTGAAGTGCTTCTGCTGTTTAGGTGGCTACTGTGCCAGGAAGTGAGGAGGTACCCATCTGGGAAATGTGGTTGTTTTTATAATTCCCTGAACCAGGGACTGTGATGAAAGGCAACACATAAGGTTTCCCATGTCCCATTAGAGGCACTCAGTTTAGTGTCAATTAGCAGGGCTTTTTTCTTTCTCAGAGGAAAGAAAATAGTATTAAATATTTTAATTTTGCTGTTTAACCTATCAACAATTTTTCAGACTCATGACCAATAGGTCCCCCTTTTCTTTTGCCAGTGGCTTAGCCACACAGCAGCTGATGGCAGTGGTTACCATTAGCCTGATGATACTACAGAGGCTAAGTTTTATTTTCAATCCCTTGCTTCCAGATTGATTTCCTTCAGGCATAATAATTTCTTTCAAATCCCCTATCTGTGAATTCCAGCTAATTTGCAGAGTTGCTCCATCATGACCTTCGGGCTTGCATGTCTTCAGGCTTGGCAGCAGAACCATTCCTTTGTACTTAGTCTCACTGCTCAGAGTGGCCTGTCAACATGACAGCCAGATCTGAATGCCCAGGACTTCTCAGGTACGTGCAAAGTTATAGTCTGAAGGGCGTCACAGCCTTAGTCCATGGAATAGCTCTCTTTCTACACAGGAATGAAAATTTCCCACATGACTTCTGCTTTCCCCTTATTCCTGGGGAGTGAGGTAGGGTGAGAAATAGATTTGCTTCTGTATGGAATATTAAGTGTTCTGACAAATGATTCATGATTGCTGTCACAGGACAGGCCTGACATCTCCTGCCTTAGACTGGCTGCACAGTGTAGTTCTTTCCCTGCAACCCACAGTCCAGAAGTTGGGTATGCCCTGACATTCTCCACTTTCCCTTCTTGTCATGCCAACTTGAATTTATGAGTTTCTTTATAAAGATGTTCCAATCTATTCTTCAAAAGGCTCAACCCGCTATGGAGCACTTCAAAGATTTGGTAAGTGCTTTGTGCAAAAACCAGTTAAAATAAATGTTTCTCCGCTGCCCCACGAAAAGGTGCATTTAGTTGGTTTGGCCCAAAGAAAATGCTTCAACCTTTAGCTTTCCTATACACTTTAGTGAGACAGTTTACAGCTAGTTATAGAGGAAAAAAATGGCTTGTGAACTTCTTGGCTGGTTAATTATCAACTTTAAGGTATAGCTCTGATTCTGACTGATGAAAGTAAAACATAAAATAGTGGTTACAACTGAGAGAGCCATAGCTGCTATTGGGCCCTATACAAAAATAGTAAAGATGAAATTTCATATCGGAAAGTTCCTCTCTTGCTGTAGGAGAACAGCAAGATATACAGCAACATTTACGGACACTCTGGACATTATAGTGTGTGCCAGCAGTTTAATATCATTTATTGAAAAAAAGAGCCCAGTAAAAGATCTACTTGACTACCATATTGCTGTGAAATGACGTACTCCCCTTATTAATTAATTTATTCAACGAATATTCATTGAGCCCAGGATACTTTTAGGTGCTAGAAATTCATCAGTGAACAATAAACAAAAATCACTACCCTACAGAGTTTCCATTCTAGTGGTCAGACAATCATAAATGTAATAAATGTGTAAATTATATAGGATGCCAGAAAGGATTACTGTGGAAAAAATACAGTGGTTGGGAGTGGTGTCAGTCATGTGTCCAAAGTAGTGCTAGAGTTGGTTAGAATAGGCCTTTTATATATTTATTTCTAAATAGGCAGTATATTCAATTACCCCTTCAATTGAATATCTAATAAATAGCACATTCAGTATAACACAAGTATAAATTATATAGTTTTACATAATTATTATATGTATATTATATAGTTACATTATATAATGTAACCTTAACCGTGTTTCAAAAAAAGGTTGCCATACTGTTAAATAAACTTGAATTGAGCTGAGCATGGTGTGCTGTGTGGGTGCTCATGGTGCCTGCTCATTAGTGATATTATACAGTTACATTTGCTCCATCCATCAGGAGCTGCAGCCTTTGCTGGGCAGAGGCTGACCACTTGCACCGTCATTGCTTCCAGCTCTCCTGCCGCTGTGCACCTTAGCCTTTGGCATTTGGCACCTTTGTGCATTATATTTCACTGCTGACATAGAGATAGCTCGATATCTCTCTCTGTTCCAGAGAAAAAACCAACTTTTTGTCATTTACTTCCAATATGATTTGTCCACTTGACACATTCTATTATTTCCCCTTTGCCACCGTAGGGACTAGATAATCTAGGATTCTGTCTTGCACTGTAACTCATTTTGGTTTCCCAGTGCATACATTCCTATGTTCGCTTAAGCTCTTGCGAACATGCCTCAGGATATCTGACCCTTTAAGTCAGCAGTTCTCAAACTTTTGGATGCATAGGAATCACTGGGTGAGCTTATTAAAACAGTTCTGGATGCACCCCATGAGAGTCTGAGGCTGCAGGTCTGGGAGGGGCCTGAGACTCTGCAGGTTTAACAGGCTCCCAGGAGTTGAATGCTGCTGGTCCATAGATCAGTCACCCTTTGATAGCAAGGCTCTGATTCTTCTCACTTCCCAATAGCCACAGGATCTGTGGTCTCACTGATCACATCCCAAGTTGGCTGAGCACAAGACCTGTGCTCCCTGACCCATCACAGTAGCTGTTTTCTAGTTCTGCTAAGGCATCTATTCCCCTTACCATTGGTGCTTGGATCAGGATCCCTTACTTACCAGGTCAAATCCTTTTAGTCTTGCTGACCCCTGGCCCACTGGCCAGTGAGCCTTCCCAGCCAACTCTAGCCTTGCCCCATTCATTACCACCCTCTAGCCCAGGGGGACTCTTCAGCCTTAGCTGACCCTTCAGTTCCACTATTCAGTTTTCTCTTCTCTGCCCTCTCGGAGGAGGGTTTTTTTTTTCTCTCTCCTATCCCCATTGCTTTGGCCCTGAAGGAAGAGCTTTGTGGCAAAACAGAGCAAGAAAGAACTTCTCCGTGAACAACTGATCTGTGGCCCTATCTTTTCAATCGCCTTCTCTAAAACCCCAAAGAAACAAAACAATTCTACTTTATCTCATGCTGTGAGGGCACAGACCAAAACAGAACATTTGATGTGAAATAACAGCAATTCACATTCAAGTGGCTGCGATCCCAGTAAGTCAGGGGAGAAACTCACATTAACAAGAAAAAAAAAACCCCCAAAAACCAAGAAAGACACAAAGAAACCCAAAACCACCTTTCCAGGCCTTTTAGTCCCTTTAATTCTTTCCTGCACTGCCCAATGTTAGCCTAAGCCTAGGAGATCTGCTCTGTAGTATCTGTAGCCTGGGACAACTTGTCACTGTGGTGAGCAGATTTCAGGCTCTTTCCTTCTGAAACTCCTCCAACCAGTGCGCACCGGACTCCTGTGCCAAAGACTAGGTCTGTCATTGTCTGTCTTTGAATGGCTTTTCTCCAATGCAGTGTTTTCCAGATCTCTCCCTCTTGATGCCTTTCTATCTCTTTTTCAGCTCACAGCTGGAAATCCCATTTTTGTTCCTTTCTGGCAACTTTTCACTTCTTTCTATTTCTATTGTTATTTAACTGTGAAAAGCATTTCCTCTTGCAGGAAAAATGCCCATATGCTTTGTCTGAGCAGGAGTCCTGCTGTTCATTATTTGCTGAAAGCCGTGCTGTTGTGTTTAATGTGCACCCTGGGATGTCAATAGCATTTCCTATATATGGAGGCAGAAACCCATTTGATGTACTTATGAGACCTCCTTTAGTTGGGACCAAATCACCTTACATGCCTCTCCCTTTGTAGCTCACCAGCCACTAAATGAGGCTAGCACATTTTGTTTGTTATCTCTGGACTTAGAATGTAGAAAAGCTGGAAGGAAAGGTTTACGGGAGATCTTTACAGTTTCACTCTCCTGGACAGGGTCATTCTGAGATTCAATATTCTGGTTTTCAGGACTAATTTTTTAGCTTTATTTGCTTCGGAGAGACTTAAGCTGCTACTTTATGGCTTAAATGTCAAAATTGTAACTTGCAGCATGAGTATGTCTTAAATCATTCAAATGAAGGAATAAACCAGAATAAATCTAAGTAAACACAATAGGATAACCAGAAATCCATGTAATCTGAGGAGGCTTATCATAAATACTTGATGCCTGCCCACTGGAAGGGAGAAAGGATTCAGGAATGCAAAGCCAATATTCAGAAGTGATAGGAACCTGGGAACTTGTGTACAAACCAGGCAGAAAGATGTCCTGAGGCTGGGTGGTAACCACGGCTGCATTCACACATCTGAGCTTCATTTTGAACAGTACGTCTTCCATCCTGGTAACAATTCTATTGCTTCTGTGCCAGGCAAAGTCCAGCAAGACCACTGTCCTCTTGAGTCAGCCAAGACTATTCCCTCCCTATGACTCAGTCATGCAATTGCTTCTGCTTTTGGAGGAGGAGGGGAGCAGTTGAAGATAATATCTACAGAATAGGATGCTGGCTTACCCCCAAAGCAGACAAAGCATGAGCCAAGGGGTCCAATAAAGTCAGAATTTCATTTTGTAAAGACTCTATTAAAGTAAGTATCATAGAAAGAATCAGAAACTTTGTCGCTTTGCCTTGTATTTATTTTATAATTTAATGTTATTTGTATTTATAAATGGGAGAAAGGACCTGATAAATGTTTTTAGTGCTTAAGTTAGATTTTTAAAATATCTGGCCCTGGTTGAAGGCTCCATTGGCATAAAATATTCACCTTTCCAATGTCTTTTAATTCAGTCCTCTGGAATGGGTACTGGGATGGGAATCACAAAGATAGTAGCTTTAAAGAGTAACACAGGCATACAGGAGTTTTGGGAACTGCAGCCAGGCTCAGTCTAAAAGGAACCATTGCTTAGTTCAGCGAGTCGTTGTCATGGAGAAAGGCAAGCTCGATGTTGCTAAATTTAATTTTCAAGAGAAGATGAAAATCCATTTTTCAAAAGGTGAAATTAATTGATGCTCAGCAATTGTAAAATACTGGGGGAACTAAACAAAACATGCTGTAGGGCCGCCAGGACGCTATCTCTGTTTCCAGGACTAGGCCACTTTAATTCTGCAGAGCCTGTAGAATTTAGAGGCCTCAGAAAATATAAACTCTAGATCCTTACTTGTTCTGAGAAGCTCAGGTGACAGTTTTGACTTGGTGAAAAAATACTCTCTTCAATTCCATTTAATAAATACTTATTGTACCAGGCTAGGCTTGGAAGACATAAACACCATTAAATTACAGTCCTTGTCTTCAAGGAGCTCAGAGATTAGTAAAGGGGGGAAAAAAAGCATGTGAGTCAGTGTATTCTGGAACAAACAGAGAGCTCATCTTTCTGGTGAAAACCCCTTAGGTTGGTAAGTTTGAAGTATTATGTTAGTATAAGTGCAATGGATTCTAGATGAGTTTACCCTTAAATGCCCTATAATTGTTTCAGCTAGTGCTCAGTGTCCCACAGAATGATACAAAAATGGCCTTAAAGTTGTATTTTATTTTGAGCATGGTTTCATTTTGTTTCATTCATTTGATATCTTGTAAGCATATGGCTTTGCCATAAATAATTTGGTCTCAGCCCAAAGCGAAGTCTGGCCATTCTCCCTGGTTCCTGAAAGGAAACCTCAAAACTCTTGGAATTAGGAGTGTCTTTGTCATTCATGGTGAGCCCCTTTGACCATACCTGATGGTTTATGCTAAGGAGATGACTCAGGATGGGGCCAGCCAGACCAACAGTCTTAGAGTAGGGGCTGACCATACTAGAAAGACCAGCGAGGTAATTAGTGGGTTGTGCCTTTGAGCCACATGATATCAGCCTGGCCTCTGGGGAAGAAAGGGGGCTCAAGATTGAGGTCATCCTTGTGGGCAATGATTCAATCAATCACGCCCATGTAACGAAACACTAGGATAAAAACCCTGGACACCAAAGCTTGGGTGAACATCCCTGGCTGGCAATCCTCTCTGCAAGAATGCTGGAGGGTAACATGTCCCTAAGTGTGATAGAAGTGTCACATTTGGAACCCTTCTAGACTTTATCTTGTGCACCTCTTCTTTTGGCTGGTTCTAGTTTTTATGCTTTCACTACAATCAAACGGTAATCATAAATACAGTACTTTCTTGAGTTCTGAGTTATTCTAGTGAATTGCTGGACCTGAGGAAAGCTGTGAGCACAGGACAGTTCTCTGGGTGGCCTTGGACTCACCCAAATTTTTCCCCATTTTCTCTTGTAGTTCTCAAGAATAACTATAGAAGGTGCTAGGAACACAACATCTTGAGATAAAGAGGGGCTAGCTGGAACAGCCTGCGTTCTGTTCCAGTCCCCCCTAGAAACAGGATGCCCTTCAGTGCTTGAGTCCACTGTGATATACTTCTCCAGGGTAGAAACCCCACACTGGGCTGATTCTGGGGACCCTCAGCTGAGGTGCAAGTGTGAGTGGAGACTCCGTCTGTCCTAGGCAGCTCTCCTGAGCCTCGGGGAACTTGCTCTTCCTGAATCCTTGGCTTCTATTGTCCCTCGCTGCCTCCCTGTAAGTGACAAATCTACTTCATGTAGCCTGGCGTGTGGGTGAGTGTTCTGTCTCAACAGACGCAGACAAGTTGGCAACCAGTGCACGGTGAACCTACTACACGGTGGGGCCCCCAGATTCAGAGCTAGTGTTTAAAGTTGGGGTGGTCTACGGAGACTGTTCCCTTAGACTCTGACATTTGGCAAACTTATTTCAGCTGATACCAGGAGTCTTGGGCAGAGGTGGCAGTCTGGAGACTGTGACCTTAACCTCGAATTTGGCTCACTCTGGATAATGACACATTTTTCAATTCTGGGGCACTCATGTTGGATAAAAAGGGTAAGACAAAGTCCTTGCTTAGGAGAAATTTAAAATCCTGCTGAATAAACAAAATAGGCAGATACACGAACAATCCTGAAGGACGCCAAGCTGTATAAATACCCTGTGGAGGTCAGGAGGTTCTATAGCATAAATAAGTGCGCTAAATGCTTACAGATATGAAGGGACTTGAGAATGTTTTCAGTTCTATTATAAAACAAGGTGAGTTATAGAGGGCAGGAAGGCTGGAGGGCTGACTTGGTGGCCTAGGATCCCTGGTAATCTCAGAGTCGGAGATAGGGGAGAGTAAACAAAGCAGTGGATGGGAGTGAAACACAGCCAAGAGTTCCTTTTCCCTGTGACATGAGATTCTTAATTTAGTCTCTGAATAAATTTAAGTCTGAAGTTACTCGAGTCCTGTATTTTACTTCAGCATTCTACCTCCTCTCAAAGCACTATGAAAAATCTGGCCAATCCTCCTTGGCAAAAGCACCTTCACGTCTTCTTTGGCAGCTGGGGAGTTAGTGACGTTCTGGTTGACTGTTGCCAAATTTCATCCCCAGGAATTCGGAAATAAGTCTTTTTTCCTGGAGAGCCCTCATCCTTGGAGTATAAGCTCAGCTTCCTGGAGTTTTCTGTAGAAAGGGACCTCATCAATCATCCAGTTCAACTCCTCCCGCAGGGCAGAGGAAGCTCCTCGGAGTTCCTGCCAGGTTGCCGTTGCTTGCTTGAATACCTCTTGTGGGAAGGAGCCCACTCTTCACCCAGGACAATCTACTTTACTCTGAGACAGTTTAAACTGTTTCAGATTCCTTTCATTTATTACATTAACTTTTTTCTCCTGAGGATTTCTGCCTAGGTTTTATTTTTATTTTAAATTTTATTTTCTGGGGCCAGGCATGATGACACATGCTTATAGTCCTAGCTACTTAGGAGGCTGAGCGGGAGGATTGATTGAGCCCAGGAAGTTGAGACTGCAGTGAGCTGTGATCACATTACTACTGCACTCCAGCCTGGGTGACAGAGCGAGACTCTGTGTCAAGAAAACCACACATATATAATATTTATAGTACATACAGTATATTTAAAAACCATATATATATATATATATATATATATATAGAGAGAGAGAGAGAGAGAGAGAGAGAGAGACAGAGAGAGAGAGAGAGAGAGAGAGACAGAGAGAGAGTATATTTCCTGGGAGAATCTAGTAACCAGAGAAACAAAGTTGATAATGATAAACATTTATTCAGCACTTCATATGATCCAGATATAATGCCAAGACCTTTCCATATACATATATATATATATAAAATCTCCTTTGATCCTCAAAGCTACTCTGTAATAGAGCACTACTGTTATCCCCATCTTGCAGATGAGAAAGCTGAGGCTTAAAATTTAACTCCCTTACATGAGCTAGGATGGAGTTCAGGTGCCAGAGCCAGATGGGATGTAGATAGCTGACTGCACTGCTCAGGCCCTTCATTTATTCAAAACTTTCGTGGACCTGACTTAGTCACATTGGGTACCATTTAAGACATATCTTTTACAATGAGTGTTTTATAGCTGATATTTTAACATATGCTCGTAAATCTAGCCTTGCTGTGTTTTCTGTGTATTAGTGACTACTAGTATTTTATGTTTTTACTCTAAATACACACACACACACACACACACACACACACACACACACACACACACGTGTTCTACAAAGCCCTTCTAAATTTCCCAATATATATTATGCCAATGAAGTTGACTTTATGAACATCTTCTGGTAATCCCTTAATTCAAATCTGGCTGGGATTCTGCAGTGCTGAGCTTGACTTTATTTCTGTTTATCCCTGTGTTTTATCCTTTGCTGTTTTGGTTAAAAACATACATAATTCTGCTGTTCCCAGTTGGGTGTTACCATTACTCATGAATTGTTACCCAAAGATACCAGGGGTTCAGTGGAATTCGATAATGCAAATATTCAAGAGGAATTCAATCCATTCTAAAAAAGAGCAATGTCCCTATTGAATGTGATTTCTAATGAGAAATTTGTCATGGAGATACCTGCATGTCGTGAGATCTTTTTAAAGACAACAGCAAGGAAAAAAATAAAAAAAAAACCCAAAGCTTAAACTTCTTTATGAGAGTCCTAAAACATTTCCTTTTAGATATCACACTAAACACTATTTTCCCTGGTGTTTACTCATACAATACAGCTCCAAGCATGGAAATAAAGAAGATTCAACTTACAGGCTGTCCGGGCTCATCTCCCCCGAGGATTCTGAAGCCAAATCCAGACTCCATCCTCCGAAGGTGAACATCCAATTCCTTATAATCTGGACCTGGCATAAAGGAGATCCCAATGAGTAATGAATCCTACCTCTTTCCCAGCCCCTGAGGAACTGAACATACCAATGATAAATTAATTTTGTGGATGTGATTAATGAGAGTGCTGTTAGGGTCAATGGAAACCACAGAGGATACAAAAAATATGGTAGCAAAAAAGTAGGTATTCCAAATTTAGGTAGTCCCTGGAATAATAGTGACCAGCCAAGGGTACTACTGGGGTATTTATTACCAGAAGCAGAAAGAATACATGAATTTTCTGAGTAAGAAAATTGATGCCTTTATAATTCTTGATTTCCCTGAGAGCATTCAGATTGCCCTCAAGAAGCTTGACTGTCACTTTCAGGATGTTTACTCTGATTAGAACAATTATTACGCAAGTAAGAGAGAACAGATGGCAAAACCCTGGAACTGTCTAATAAAGCACTGCCTAGTAATTTATTAATATCTGTTTATGACATGATGCATCCAGTTTAGGAGTGTGTGTGTGTGTGTGTGTGTGTGTGTGTGTGTGTAGTATAAACATATGCCCAATAGAGGTTGTCTGTTTTAAAATTGTAAAAATTAGAAGATATAGAATTTAAACTTTCTTGTATTGGGGTTCAAGTGAAGCATTTATTTTCTGACAAACTCCTTTAGGGTTTTTATAACTTATAGGTAGAAATTCATCTGGGTCTAAGATGGACTTTTATCCCCGAAACATTTTAGAATGTGCAAGCCATAGATTGACTTTTGGCTTTATGAGAGTACTCAAAATAAATAAGAAGATACTTTTCTGAAGTCAGCTGAAAGAACAGAGATGTATTTCAAAATAAGCTGAAAAACTCTCCTGAATGTCATTTTTTTCAGCCTTAGAATAAACTAAAACTATTAAATATAAAAATGTTTTGACTTTTTAAGTAGAATCTGATTTATGCTTAGCCCGTCCCCTTGCCCCTTGGCACCTTCGTCAGGGGGAAAAACTTCAGTTGTGACCGAGCTGTGCATACTTTCATGTCCACTGCTGGGATGCCAGCAGATGATCAGTGGTTTCAAGAACTATTTTTTATGCTATCCCTTGCTTAAGAAATGTTTAGCGATTTCTGGGCCTTAATGGTTTAAAGGAGGTATTAGAACTGATAGAAGCAGGTATTAAGTAAAATTCCCCTTGCTTAAACAGGATCGTTGTAGAAATTAAGACGAGATTTCAGAGAATTCTCATGGGACAAAAATCTATGTCTGAGCCCATGATTATATAGTAGCGCTCGTTGCAGAGAGGCTCATTGACTGCTGGCCAGGCAGATATTTTCCAGGTTCTGCAGTAGGTAGGACCGCTGGAGTGATACAGTGTACAACACACAATTATACAGGCTTGCCTTGGTGCCCAACAACCTAGGCTATTCCCAGGGACATATGAAAGGCATCGTTCACTTCTGAGATGTGGGCAAATGCCAGTTATTTGCCTGGTGCTCTCTTAAACAAAGATGAATCAGGCACATAAGTACATATATTTGTATGCATTGTACAAGATTCAATGAGCATTCACACCCTTTTATGACCAAATGCACACATGACCAAGATCTTCTCCATTCAATGAATAATATGAAATTCTGCAAGAAGAATAACCAATTAGACCTCCACATCCTCTAGAAATTATATAATCAATCATATTTTAAAGATGGGAGAACTTTAAAAATTCCATTCCTATTAAATAGAGTAGTGGCAGAGGGAAGATGAAAACTTTGCCTTACACTCTATGAGACACAATTGGCTTTTGAACTCAGTTTCTTCTGAAGTCTCCATATCATACATGAAATCACATATTGGGGTGTGTGGTAAGGCTTTGGGAGTCTGGAGGCAGATGGAGTAGAGCTCTACAAAATCATAGCAGGCACCCGTACTCCACCCAAGGGAAGGAGAAAGAGAAGGGGAAATGGGAGATGACACATATTCCTCAATCACTGTTCAAACTTCTACAAGTTGATGATAATACGACTGTTCATGGCAATCTCTTCTGTAAGTCACTTTAAGCTTGGAGGAACTCTGGACCACGTACACATTAAAAATACAAATAGAAGGTGCTGTATTTGTGACACTTAAAATGATAGAGCCAGCATGTTTAACTGGAACTTCTCATCTCCTGTATTCTTCTCATTTTTGCATCACCACTGAGTATGCTAGGTGGGAAATTGTTCTTCCAGTGACTTCAGCACCCATCCATATTGCACAAGGAGCTTTACAAGAACCTTATTGTGTGATCCATCTTATTTGCTAAGTAAAACGTTTCCCCTAAAGAAATGCTGAAATTATGACAATCCCAGGAATGGAACTTTGAGAGGTGTCAAGGCACAAGAAGTTTGTCTTTTGTCAGAGAATCTGTGATTCCTGAAGGAATTAAGGGGCTTTTCTTTAATGAATAACTCATGACTTCTTTTTAGGAGAAAAATCTCGATTTTAGCAAGTAAATTTTATTTAACTCTGAAGAACAAAGACACGAACGAGGCATTTACTCTCCTCTTCCTGCTCTTTATGCACATTTTGGTGACAACTACGATCCTGTTGCTCTGACCCACCCTGATTTCAAATATAGGGTGGTATGTGCCAGCCATTTATTTCATCTACATTCTTCCATTCTTCCCAGCAGGGGTGACCAGCTTCATGGTTCATGAGCAGGTAGAGAGAGGCAAAGAGAGACCTCTTAGAGAATGTTGGCAAACGTGATTTATTTTTTATTTTTTTGTTAATTTTGAACACAGATTCAGAGGCTGCAGGGTCTGGACATTTTAGAGAAATGGTCAACTGGAAAAGAAGTTCATATGATAGATTGTGCCTTGATGCAGCAGTATTTTTTTTTTTTTTTTTTTTTAGGGAAAATAAGAACATTTTAGAAAGCTAGTCAACTGGAAAAGAAGTTCATATGATAGATTGTGCCTTGATGCAGCAGTTTTTTTTTTTTTTTTTAGGGAAAATAAGAACATTTTAGAAAGCTAATTTTTCTTTAGTTTCTTTGTTTCCTTGGAGTCTGGCTTTACAAAATAACTAAAATTATATGTACAAAGCAGGGAGACATCATTCTTTTCCCTTCCCGCTTTGTTAGCTCTCCTGGCAGATTGTAATGTTTCTGAGTTTCCCCTAGCTGCTCTTCTGGCCAGACGACATGTTTCAATTACTGCAATTACTGTATCATGTTTTATCTCTTTCCTTATTAATGCAAGAACTTAAAGTGAAGAAATCCAACTCTTTACCTCACTGCAACAGAGTTAACAAACACTATTCCTTTCTCTTGTTTCAAGAAACTATGCACCAGGGAGGTTGTTAGATGAGGGTGTCTGGTAGATATCTATTTGGACCTGAGTTGCTTTGCATGTTGTTCAACTGTGCCCCACCAATATCCTTTTACTCTTCTGTTCCCTTGTTTATTTTTTCTGTGCTCTTTAAAAAAAAATCTTCTTTTTCCTCAGCACTTTTTGCAGAACTGTCAGGGACACTCTCAGGTCTCGCTTAATGCAGCTCAAGAGGAGGCAGTGGTTGTAAAGAAATGGTCTAAGAGGAGAGAAAGCATTCTTTGGATATTAATGTTGAATGGCCAGCTGTGGCTAGTGTTGCTTCTTAGAAGTTGGGTCCTCAGATCTTCAGGCACTATGGAACAAAGCATCTCATGATCCTCTTCCTAGATGGAATTTAACATGACCACTGTGGCAAGTTACTGAAATGAAATTTACAAGTCTTAATTTATTCTAGGCTCATACCAATATTGCAAAAACAAACTTTAAAAAGCAGCAACTGGTGAGCACATCCAGGTATCAGGACAACCTCTCTCATAATAAAGAAAAGCAGATTTCAAAAGCTGATTTCTATTTCACATGAAGACTCCAGGGGCTTCACATGCTGTATGTTTCCTTAGTCTTGCTTTACGTAGCTTTGTGCACAGTTAGGGAAAAGGCTGGGTAACTGAACACAACTGATTAATTTTATGAATGGATTCAATCTTCAAAAATGCAAAGAACAACAATTTTATGAATTAATTTGGCACATGGGATGCTGCTGTAAACATGTCAATTAAATTTTGGTACTTGAATCCCCTTTCATGTTTTAATTAAAACATAAGTACCATAGCGTATCATCACAGTTTGGCACAGAGGATACATTTATTCAATTTTTCCTGCTGGAAAGAGAATCACTCTTTTTGGCTTTTCGTTGTAAAGAGATTTAGGAAAGTTAGCACGAGGAAGATATTAGGAATCAAAAAAGGTTATTAAACATGGTCTTGACTTCTGGATTTCTATGCACTCCAGATATAGAATGAGTTAAACAGAAATTATATAGTTTCTGTTGCTCAAATCTAACATTACCTAGTAAGTAGCTAATACTCTATCCTTTAAAATATCCCTTCTCTTTACTTGTTTGCTTTATCCCTGTGGGTATGTGAATGTGACCAAGCACGTGTTAGCCATAGTAGAAGCCATTTTCCTGTTTCTATTTGGTTCTCTCCTCAGCCTTCACATAAGCTCAGATTTTTCCATCCTAAATATGACTTTGCTCCCTCCTTCCATTTCTTTCTAGGAAAAGTAGTCTCTAGTGGAGCCTTCACTCTACCTCTGATTCATTCCTGCCAGTCTGGTTTATGCTCTCTCAGCACTACTGCACTCTTTAAGGTCACTAGGCATGCTAATGACCAAATTAAATGGCCTTTTTTTCTTTCCTCATACTGATTGAGTTCAGTGCCTTATTTGATATTGTTGATGCACTGTTTATGACTTCAGATTTCTTTTGATCCTTAGTCATTTCTGTAACACCCCATTTCCTGGCTCTCTTATTTTTGGGTGGAGTTGCCCATTCAAAGTTCCTGGCCATAGATTCCATTGTTTCTCACTAATATTCTCCTTAGTTGATGGCATAATTACCATTGGTTGTCTATAGTGTTCCATTATGCACAGTCCGTAGGAATTGCTAAATAAACATTTCCTGAATTTAGTTGCGTTAAGATACTCACCAGTCTCCTAGACCCAATGAACCACAGCATTATTCCACTATGGAGTTATTACTTAGTTTCATAAATACCTATTATTTAGAACTTTCTACCATCAATTTTGCCTCTGTAGCTAAGGATCTTATGCAGATAAAGTTAATAATATACCTTATAATTATGATAAATGTATCTGAGTCAAAATCATGACACATAATTTGATGAGACATTTTATAAATGTGATAAAAAGTATGGGGCATCCACTTATTTTATCTTATTATTATTATTTTTTTGAGATGGAGTCTTGCTCTGTCACCAGGTTAGAGTGTAGTGGTGTGATCTTGGCTCACTGCAACCTCCGCCTCCCAGGTTCAAGCGATTCTCCTGCCTCAGCCTCCCAAGTAGCTGGGACTACAGGTTCCCGTCACCATGCCCGGCTAATTTTTGTATTTTTAGTAGAGACGGGGATTCACCATGTTGGCCAGGATGGTCTCGATCTATTGACCTTGTGATCTGCCAGACCCGGCCTCCCAAAGTGCTGGGATTATAGGCATGCGCCACCGCGCCCGGCCATTTTTGTATTTTTTATTAGAGATGGGGTCTTGCTTTGTTGCCCAAGCTAGAGTGTGGTGGTGTGATCACAGCTCACTACTCAGATTCCTGGGTTCAAGCCATTTTCCTGTCTCGTCTCGGTCTCCCAAGTAGCTGGGACTACAGGCACGCGCCACAGCACCCAGCTAACTCTTTAAATTTTTTGTAGAGACGGAGGCCTTGCCATCTTGTCTAGGTTGGTTTTGAACTCCTGGGCTCAAGCTATTTTCCCACCCTGGCTTCCCAAATGCTGGGATTACAGGCATGAGCCACAGCGCCAAGTAAGATCTATTTATTTTAAATGCAGTCATGATTTTCCAGAATATTCTGATAACTTGTGTGGACATTCAACCAACTATTTGGATTGGTTCTTTTCTTCAAAATCTGAATTGCACAGTAACATAATATACCCCAACTATATTATAACTTGTGTCTTCTAAGTAATGTATTTTTTAAAAAGGTAATTTTTTAAAAAGGTAAACTGTTACTTTGCATATATGTCAAAGTAATCTAAACTACTGGGCCACTCTCCTTCTCCTGTTTTTAAATGAAGTACATTCAGAATCTGAGATTTTTAAGACATGTGCTTTTTGTGACAAGTAAGCTGAGATTTAAAATTCCAAATTAAATCTTAATTTCATTTTGCAACTGTAATTACTAGGTCCCATTTTCTCTCTGGGCATAAGATAATTTTTTTAAAAAATTACAGAGATTTAACAGTCAGTGTAGAGGAATAATCATGCTTTAAAATTTTTAGACCAAGCTAAACAAATACTTTAGCCATTATTTTAGGAGAAAATACTAAATAATATCTTCCATATTTTCTATATATCCCCCCAAAAATGACATGGAAACTTACAGAATGAAATGATCTCAGGCACATATATTCTCCAAGGGGTGTTAGAACATGCTGAGATGGATAATGATCTGTCATCATGGAAACACTCTGGAGATGTGTGCTGTGAGCCCACAGCCCTGAAATAGTGCTACTATTATAAAACACTATTTTCTGCAATTGTTTGAGTATTCTGGCTTTCAATCTGGTGGTCTGATTAGCTGTTTAAAGCATTTTCATCATGAATTCTAAGAGCAAAAAAAATTAAATCTTCTTTTTCCTCCAACATTTGTACAATAATGTTAAATATTTTAATCTAAACTGAAATTGGTGTTTTCCAAATGATTAAGTAAAAAAAAAATTTTTTTTTCCTTTTAAGCAAACTAATTGGTTATTATTGAAAGCTCTTAAAATTAAAATATGATATTTTAGCCTAACTTAAAATCTTACTGAAATATAGTATTTTATAATTGGCATGGTTAAAAAAAATTAAGTTGATATAGATATTTACTTGATTTGAAAAGAATTTCATTCTATGTTAGCAACATTTCTAATCCATTCTTTGGAAATGTCTGAATTGCAAATCTCTTAGACCTTCTATCTTCTTATTTGTGTCTAGTCTAGTGTTATTCAATGTAAAATAAAATGTAAGCCCCATAAGTAATTTAACATTTTCTAGTAGCCACATTTTAGAAAACAAAACAGATGAAATCAATTTTTATAATATATTTTGTTTAACTTAGTATATCCAAAATATTATTTCAACAGAAATCAATATAAAATAATTAATGAAATCTTTCTTTTTTGTTTGGGCACTGTCTGTGAAATCCAGTGTGGATTTTACACCTATATGACAGCATATCTAAATTTACAGTAGCCAATTTCAAGTACCCAATAGCTAGTGGCTACTGTATTACGTAGCACAGACCTAGTCAGTCTGATGGCTCTCTTTGGCAGCTGTTTTTAATCCAGCCTTTTACTAGAGTATTTTATGAAAGAAATTCATGAATATGACTGTTTTCCTTTGTCTTTTGTTGGCAGGCATTTAGGCTCACCATGATGAGACTTGCTGTCTACCTTGAATACATGTTTTATGCAGGTGACTAAAGTAGCACAGTGATTATATACTAAGAAACTGATACTACTCAGAAGAATGATTTGTTACACAAAATGGAAGACGTTTTGTTCACAGAACTGTGAGTACTGAACAATACTTGCCAGAGGAATCCATTCGAAAACTGGTCCTGGGTGGCACTTGTTCTGGATGGGAAAATGGGGAATTAAAGTTGAAATTCATTTATGGCATTTTAAAATTCATCTTTACTTTCTTTTTTGTTGCTATCATAACTCCCCCAAACACAATCTTATACTTATGTTTAATAATTTTTTTTCCTCTAAGATCCAAGTTAATGGACAGATTTACCCTGCTTTATGTATGAGCATGTATGTAAATATGTTTCTTTTACATGCATCCAAAATAGAAAAATCTGAATTTTTTTTTAGATCAGGGTAGAATAAGATTACCATTTCTAAATATTAAGTTTTGACTCTCATTATAAGAATACTTATTTGAAAGTAAAGCCAATCTAGAACCTGAAATCTATACAGAAAATATAGGTCCTTAAAAATTAGGTTATAATTTTGTGTCATAAAATGTTGAAATGAAAAGTGGAAAATCCAGTCAATGATTGTATTGATTTATGTACACTAGTCCAAATATTTTGATATTTCCAATTTTCTGGGCAGTTGAAATTATGTATAAGTAGTTGAGTTAAATTGGTTTATTTTAGCAATAGAGATCCTTTATAAGAATTATGATATAATCTATGCTACTTCTAATAGCATAAAAATTCAAAAAAGTGAGTATAAAACACCTTTAAAATGTAGGCATAGCCCACATTTAGAATTCTAGAACCTAGAACAACCTGGTTGCATATTGTGTTCTGGAAGTATTTGGAGACATGTTGCTCTCATGCGTGAACATTTTTCAGGGGTAGGCAAGGCTCCAATTGACATGCTTCATCCTACTCTACATGGTTAAGATGTGCAACTCCTTACTGTGTGTTTGAGAAATGCAGACTTTCACCATGTCTTTATCTCGGACTGCTAAATGTGAAGAAGAACGTAATTAAATTGTCCCTTGATTTTCAATCTGCCTTCTAAATCCCTGGTCTTAATATCATAGTGACAGAGATGCAAGGTACCTTTCATTTCACAGATGGTTAAGACCCAAAATGCTGAGTGACTTGCGTAAGGTATTCTATACTATCTCACAGGAAACTCTTCAAGAACCTTTTTAGAAAACATACGTATTATATCTAAGTTTTAAACTTAATTAGAATGCATTATCCAATAAAACTCTTTCCTGTTTCGTTTTAATATTATTATGAATAAATAATACACTCTTTTCTGACCATGCTATATATTTTTTTCCTAATATCCCCAGATATTCTTCCTGTTCCTTCATGGTTCTGTCAGTAGAGAATTTCCTAAACCACACAACTGGGTTTAATATGAGATGGGCAGAAGATACATGTATGCAAACCTCTGGTCAAGAAATACTTAAGAAGCTAAAGATCTACATTAAGACATGCTGAGTTACTTCTATCTGAGAGAATGGCAGGATATTTTTGCCTCTATGATGAATTTCATGTTAAGTTTACCACATTGTTTTGCTTTTGAATCATGTAAGGAATTACAGATAAAAATTAATTAAACATTACTAAACCTCTCTAAAACATAAATTCACATTGTAGGTAGAAGAACTGTAAAATGTTCTTGCAAGAACCACTCCTCCCACACTTTGAGACTTCAATATGTAAACCACTTGTTGCTTGGAAGAAATTTCATACCATTATTATTATTTTGGTCTATAAAATTAGATATTTATGATATATAATCATCAATCATATGCAATTATTCCTTAAGAGTATTTATAGAGGAGGCAACTTACAGTTTTGAAAGGCAGAGAGTAAGAATATAGTACAATAGAACTCCCCCGTTCTGAATGTGTTGATGACATAATTTTATGAGATAGTTGTACCATATAAAGCACTATGAAAAAAATGAGTATTTTTTCCTTAAACTTCAAAAATTGAAATAAGACCAAAGTCTGGTTGCTTTTTCATTGAGCTTTGTTTCAAATAAAGAGCCAGTTGGCTCATGGAGGGCATAACAATCATTCCTCCCAGGTAAGCTGTGTTTAGCTTTCTGGCAGAATTGCTATTTTTTTATTTTTATTTTTTATTTATTTTTTATTTTTTATTATACTTTAAGTTCTAGGGTACATGTGTACAACGTGCAGGTTTGTTACATATGTGTACTTGTGCCATGTTGGTGTGCTATACCCATTAACTCGTCATTTACATTAGATATATCTCCTAATGCTATCCCTCCCCCCACTCCCCCGACAATAGGAGATCACTTGGACACAGGAACGGGATCATCACACACAGCATTGTTATTTTGTAAGAACCTTCATGTTTGGTGTGGCTGCTTAGGATTATGACTTGAGAAATGTCCTTTTGTCTGTATCAGGGATGGAAGACTGCTACCTTTGAAACACTTCCATTAACTATAAAACTGGTATTTTCTCTCACGAGGACCTACTTGCCATCTAGCACTTAAACTCTGCAGCCTTGACGGTCTCACATTTATTCATGAATATACATTGGGTTAGGTTGTCAACTTGTGCAACCAACAAAATGCTTTGATATATTAAATAACTTTCAGTCAAGAGCTGATGTTTAGAGTTTACTTTTTACTCCTCCCCCTGCCTTCATCCCTTAATTCCAGGATCTTTTAGTTTTAAATTACTGAATGAAATAAATTTATAAGCTCTAGGATTGGATCTGATTTCTAAAATACATGGGGAAAATATGTGTCCTACCACAACTTTTATTTTGCTATCTCTATATTACTTAGCTTACACCATGGTGATTTCCTGTTTCAGAAGGAACCTGTTGGAAATATAAACGCTACTACAGTTACTTAGAAAGCTATCTGCGGATACCTTTTTAAAATTAGATTTCCAAGTTAATAAAAATCTACATATTAAAATGGCAGACACAGCTTAACTGGATTTACTGATCTTCATATCAATATATTATATGCAAAGTAATGCAGAATGTGATATATTAGAAACTCTAGCTAAAAGGCAATTTTTTTCACAGATCAAATCATAACATACATTATACTAAGGATAACAATAATGCTTTTCCCATGAGAAAAGGGTGCAGAGAATTAATCTCTCAGTATAATTGAGGACATTTAAAATGATAACATTATTACATCTTTTTCTATCCTTTTATTTTTCTAATGCTAGAGTCCCTGGTAAAAGTGTTTTAACATTTACTTATCTTATTTTAATATTTCACTAAAGTAAGATTGTGTTCCAGAGAACATACGTGGGGGGTACTTTAACTAATGCCATCGGACATCAGCAGTGTTCGAGCAAATCAGGCCGGGGCTTGATCTAGCAGTGTTCACATGTGAGGGCGTTCTCTGGGAAGGCACGGTGGCCTTTCATCATCACATAATAGCTGCCTGTAGCTATGGCATCCATGAATGTATTTAAACCTTTCTGAAACTTTTTGATATTTCCAGCTTGGCTCAATTGGGTATTTAATTACATGGGAAAAGGAGACTTGGAGTCAGGAAAGCTTGAGCTGAAAGATTTTCACAGGCTTCAGAGCTCTAGTTTTGAGCACCCTAGAGAGATACTACCATATGTGATGTGGCTTCCCCCATCACTTTTCATTTAGAGATTCAAGCGGTGTTCTGCGATGAATAATGTTATTACAGTACCCCATCCTTTCAAGTGGCGCTGTTGTTAGGCTGGGAGACAGTACAAACTACAACTTTTGCTCACTAATAACAAGGAAAGAGCAGCAGAAAACCTGATAGTTTAGAAATACAACCACCCATTTGTGATCAGTCATGAATTACATGTGAATTACAATCCTGAACAATGAAAGAATTCAATAATCGATGAACAACAAAAGAGCAGGGTAACAGCCATAGATGTGAAAATCATAACTGTCCATTTTTTATCTGCCACAAATTATAATTTCATTTCAGATATAGTACTAAAAAACAGTTTGCTTCTCTGTTATACTCTTGAACTGGCCTGTGATCACTTTCGATTGCTACCTTTGCTATGATACTCAGCGCTTATTATTCTAATTCTGAAAAGCAAAATTGATTGTGTGAGCTCTTTTGAAGACATTTCAGAGAAATTTCTGTTCTAAAGAGGTTATACCATAAGGCACATTACACCATATGGATCTTTGACATTTTTATGATTCTACATTTGAGTGATGTCTGACCGCAAAGGAGTGTGGACATGTTGTACCTCATAAATTGTTTACTTATGATAACCAAAGTTCAATGTGAAGAGAAAAAAGTTTGAACAACTTCAGTCATAATTCAACTTGGGTTTAAACCAAGAGACAGAACCCTGAGGGAAGAGTTTCAGGAAATAAGAATGTTTCTTTTCTATTCCTGGTTGCATCTGCTTATTGTTCCAGCTTTCAAGGCTGCAGTGTGGAACAGGCCCAAGAAATGTCCCCATGAGCTGAATGAGAAGACAAACCTTTAGAGTAAGACTGGCTTAAAGAAAAGTGAAGCAACAGGGCAAGGCCCTCTCTCCTGTATCAACAGACCCATCAGAGTGATCAAGACTTAATTTTGTAAGATTCCAAAGTGAGCAACATTCGTTTTCTTTGGGAAGCACTTTATACTGCCTTGCCTATCACAGTTCCTCTTTTCAGTACCAGTATCTAGCTGTAGTTATCTAAGTATAATCTTTCCCAGAAGAAGGAGACAGATGAGATTAACCCCCTTTCAGTTCGGTGTTTATCGTGATGTTGAACCTGACTTATTTTCTGTATTAAGAAAGAGGACTCCATGGCATAGCACTTAAATGTGTAAAACCTTACTACCTATTTTTTTTCTACTTCATTTGTCATGCACTAGATTTGTACATATGTCTAACTTTCTGGGTATAGAAGGAGTTTACTGGGAGTTTGGCTACCAACACAGTCACTAATAAGCCTTTACCTCAAGTTAGGGATAAAATGTGTATAGGCAAACATTCTATCAGCCAAATAAATTAGCTTGAAAAAATTTTTTATCTGAGTAGGTATTACGCTTTTTATTCATGGTGTGTGCATTTAGATATATGCTTTTCTTGAACAGTAATGAGGATTATTCCTTGAATAGATGATATAAAAAGGGAAAACTTGATAATTTATCATTCAAATGAGGACAGTCTAGGGTGGTGAAAAGTGAACTATTGATAATCATGCCAGGGCAGCACAGACAGGGATTGTTCAGGAAACTTCCATGTGTAGTCACCCTACATAGTCTTGTAAGTAACTAGGCCAGTAATAGAAGGTTTCCTATCATATCAGAAATACGTGGTGGATGCAAGGATGCAGTCACACATAGAGAAAGAAGGGAGGAGGAGATGCAGGGGAGAAAACACTAAGGGCCTTTAGAACTACTTTTCTCCAGTGTTAGAAATGGCATATATAGTTCAGCATTAGGAATGTTAGCATACAAACCAGAACGTTCAAGTCATTCCTATTGTGACTGTAAAACAAATTCAAGGCCTTCCTTTATGAGATTCTTGGGAAAAAGACAGAGAAAAGAGAAGAGAAAAATAGCATGGCTTGCCCCACTATGTAAAAGTATTTTCTTTTGTTTTCAGTTTTTAAAATTGCAAGTAGTGGGGACATCAAGAAGTCTATTATCAACAGCGACTATTATTACACACAGAATAGTCATGTTTGTCTAAAAGTCTTTGGTAGAGAGGGAAGTTGGGGAGATTTTTGTTCTTTTCTGGGAATTGACAGTAATGACTTAGGGTCAATGTTTAAATAATTAATATGAAGATCTAGAAGGTCCACTGATCAAAACTTTTTTAGGGACTTTTTGGGCAGAGTTATACTTTTACACATGTAAGTTTAAGCTTATGTGGAATTAAGTAAGTGGGGAAAAATCCTTTTTTTTCTTTTGTTTTGCACAGAGTTTTCCAGCAAGGATTAATGAGATTTCGATAATGCAAAGGTACTTAACATATAACATTCTCTTGATTGAATATCAGTTTTCACGTGGAAGTTGAGAAACTCTCAGTATTTAGTTATTTTTACTGCACAATTTCACACATTAAAATATTGATATCATTTGCTGTGTTGTGTAATGGGGCCTTGTTCAGAAATCGTTTTCCTATGTGTTTGTTTGTTTGTGTCCTCAACTTCACTGTAAGCTTCTAATGAGCAGAGGTTGTTTCTCGTAACTTCTCTTGTGGAGTGCCCTGCAGAGTTCCAGACACATAGTGAGTGTTTCATATATTCTTGTTGATTGATGTGGAGCCTGGAGTTGCCACCTCTGGGCACTGTGCCTAATGTTCTGAAATCAGAGGCGCTGCTAGCCTGCTGGGTGGGAGAACCTTCCTTCCTCTGTCCTGCTCCATTTCCAGCTCATCTTGAGATCTCATGAAGATAGGAGGTATTTCCTATCACAGCATGTACCTGTCATGTCCTGTTTCACGTGGCTCTAGTATCCTATCATCATCTTCATTTGTTTAAAATCACAGCAATTTTTTTCGGGGAATACATCTTTATTAAGATGTCCTGTGCATGGGTATTAAAATGTCAGCATAATCTAATTATGAGTCAAATGAGGCACAGCAGCATTTACATCATTTGATAAATTTCCATCATTTGTAGGGGACTGGTGACTTGAATCCAAATATTTCTTGACAGCCTTGACAGAACAAACATTCTGTAGCTCTGTACAGCTCAGGCTTGTGGGTGGAGGGGTGTCTTTTTATTTGGCGACTGCAACCCAGTTTTGAAAGTGAATGCAAAAATCTCTTTAGCTGTAGACATAGTTGTAAGGAAGGATACCATGAGATCACTATAGGCTAGGGAAAATGTCAAAGGACTCAGTTTAAACAGCTCTGGTTAGGATTTTTTTCCACACTTTCCCTCGTTGCACTGATTTTTTTCCCCCCAGGAAAAGACACAAGAATAAATAGAGCCAAACCTAAATGTTATGCATGTGATTCAAAGGAATAAGAATAGGAATGGTTCCTAATCACAAATTTTAAAATATTGATCTTTTGTTTGGGTATATACATTTTATGATCATTGCATTAAAAAAACCTATTTGAAGATGATGAGAAACAGACTGAGCTTTCCAATCATTAATTAAAATCTTTTTCTTTTAGTATTGCTTTAAACATTTACATGAGAAAATGAAACTTGGAAATGGAAATGTACAGGAGGGCAAAAGGCTTTTTTTTTTTTTTAAACACTCACATATCCGCAAGCAGAGTGAACGGATCAGCTATCCAGAGAGACTAGAGAAAGCGGTGCCATGCTCTCCTGGTATCTTTAATCTTTAGTGGTAAAGCTTTTCCTACCTTGATATGATTTCTATGTTTCATTGACACTCCATTTAGTGTTATGAAGAAATGTGGTAGAAAAGAGAAGGATAGGAAACGCAATGAGCTTGCCCTCTTTTGGCTTCTTGAGAGTTTTGACCCTGAAAACATTACTGTGACCTTAGAAACATTAGAGAGAGCTGATGAAAGCAGGAAGGGGGTGTGATGAGGGCGGCAGCAGCAGTGGCACAGGGAGAGCACTGATGGGGGGCCCACGGGGGGCGGTGAGCTGGGGAGTCAGGATGTTTGCTGTCCCTGTAGCTGTAGAGGGAAAGGGCGATGAAGAGCTACTAGAGGAGGACTGAAAAAGAAAGCTCTGGGAGGTTAAGGCGGACTGGTTACTTGGTTTGTTACAGGTGAGGAGGGGAAAGGCAATGAAGAGAAACAGCAGTGCAAGGGCTGGATAAAGAAATAATTCTTTTAGAGTTGAGAGAGCATCGTGTGCAAGGAAACTGAGGGCACAACAGTATCAGACAACCATAAAGAGAAAACTGGAGATAAATACCAACATTGTTTTTGTCCTGAATCATAAAGCTTTGCATTGGCTAGGAAACTGCAAAAAGGATGGAAGCGAATGATCAGGGAGGAGACAAAAAGCAGGAGGAAGCACCTCTTAATGCTCCCTAAATGCAATCACAAAATTAAACAAGTCAAAGAGGTGAGGATGATATTTTAATCCTATGCATTTCCAACTTCCATCTTAGAACTGTGAACTTTATCTTACTCTCTATTTGTTTACATTCATTAACTTATTTCCCCAGTTAAATGTGTGAGAGCAGGACATATTACTCAACTTTGGTATCTCCTCATAGTGCTGACAGCAAAATGGGCATTCGATCAATACTTGGTTATTGAAGCAGAGAAGGTATTAGAAACTGGGCTGAAATCTTTTCAATTTTTTTCAGTTTAATGAGCATTAATACCCTGAATTCATACTCTGTATTGTGTAGCTAAAAATGCTACTTTGTTCTTACTCTGCTACAGCAAAGACATTCTAATGACACCATCTAAAGATATTTCAGTTGTTCAGAAGGAAAGGAATGAAATCTAGTAGCTCTGATGTAGCTTCTTTTTTTAAAAAAAGTATATGTGGATTTGGGGTGGGGAGATGTTTCATTTTGATATAAATGATTTCTCAATGGCTTGCTGTCGTAACTATTTTTCAACCAAAATTAGTTCTACAAAGAGTTGTAGAGGATGGGGAAAAGGTATTATGTCTGCTTTCCCCTTTACCAGCTGGGTGTATAATTCTCAGCCCCTGAGCTCATCAAAAGAGTAAGCAGATTTGAGATCCTCTGAGATCACACACAATTTAAAACTTGCTATTCATGCTTCAGATGATAAAGTTGGAAACAAGACATTGGTGGAACACTGAAGCAAAGGAAATCAACAGACTGTAAATGGGAGCGCCAGGGACCAAACTCTTCTACGAGGCTGGGTTTCCTGCTCATTTAATACACAGATTCTTACGATACTGTGAGACTCCTGTCCTCTAACATGTGGAGATGACTTGCAAGACGGTAGAAAGAAGCACAACAATGGTGCAAGCAATATGAAAAGCCTTATTTTCTAATGTTTATAAAGTACAACAATTTTAAAAGACCTTCAGATAAGGTGACAAGTGCATACACGATATTTTAAGACTGAATGTTCAAATGTGCCTGACTGCACTGAAGGAGAAGCAGAAAGCTGTGGCAGAGATGATTGGCACCTAGATCAGTACTGCATTCGGAACCAATTGATTTCATGCTTGTGAGTTGGGAAGGCTTGGCTGACATTTTACTCAAGGTCCTAACTTCTTCAATGGCTACATTCAAGGCTCTAAGAAAAATCTATGCTTTAGGCTCAAGATCAGATTAAACAGATTTAAAAAAAAGCCAAACACTTCTTTTCTGTATTTGGTAACCTAAACAAAACCAGCAACCTCACCCCCAAACCCCAAAATATATATTCCTGATTTTCTTCAGGAGATTAGGGGAAGAAAAGTAGGAGATAAAATGTAAGGTGAAAGATATAATAAACCTACTTTTAGAGTCAACAGGCTTTCGAAGATAATTTTAGACCAGCTGGCTCTGCTCTTGAAACACTTTTGAAACTCAGAATATAAAACCATGCCAGATCATTCAGCCTCAATACATCTCCTGGTAGGGCCTCAGCTATTATTAATGTACCCTTGTTTCATGTGGCTTTCACTTACGCCTACTTTCATAAATGGCCCTAGATTTCTCGTAGAGCTCATATGGATCAGGCTTCCGTGGGTCAAAGGCCTCTGTTGAGTCAGGAAAGGAGCTCCTGTGAAGGGCAGGTGGGAAGGGCAGGTTCTGCGGTATGGCCGGAGCAGATAAACTCGTTTGAGGACTGCCTTGATTCTCCCATCGGTCCATTATCTGAAAAGTGAGAGGACAGAGAAAATGACTGACAAATTCTTCCTGGCTCTTTCTCTTGTCACCTTTAGGTTAACCTTTTGTGCCTTGTGGACTTTTCTTCCAGGGAATGGGTAAAACTTTGGTATAAATTCCTTGAAAGAAAAGATTTTATGTCTATGTAAGACAACATCATAAATTGTTATAAATGCAAGTGGTGCCTGACTTTTGAATGCAAACTTATATATAACTTATATAATCTTGTCAACAGTGAGCCGGTAATCTTTGGCAAACCACTTAATTTCTCCGTTTTTTTTCCCCCATAAGATAAAGAAAATGTGTCTCAAGACAAATCATGTGTAAGTGCTTAGAAATGTATGGTATTAGTTGTTCCTTTTCTAAGGTGGTTTCAACATATTACATCACTTTCACTGGAGCAGAAGATGTAGTCATCTACAGATACTCATTTGACACCTACGCATATTGCAACAACCTCCTACGCTTGAGCGTTCAGTTGCTTTCCTCTCAGTTTAGACGTAATTATGCAACCATCTAGGATTCAGGGATTATTCAAAGTCTCCTAGGATGCCTCATTTATTGAGGATCTGGTGGTTCCTCCCCCAGAATTTTGCTACTGATCTTGCTACTTCCATAATTTCTTAAAGACCTGCAGAGTACTTCCCAGTTTATCATGTTCTTTGACATACATGATCTTCTTGGATCCTCACCATAGAACCATGAGATAGAGAAGGCAGAGATTAATACCATTTTTTTTTTTTTTTTATCAGGGAGGAAGACAGGCTCCCTGAGATCACCTATTGGCACTGCCAGCTTCATCTTCATTTATCAACTGATGCCTCATTCAAACTCAGTTTTTCTTTCCTGCTTTGAATAAACCGGCAGTGTATGTAAGATTTAGATTAGTTTGCCCTCCTGTTGAAACTCTGCCCTGAGTACGCATGGTCCTCAGGACAAAGGCCAAACTTCCGAGAGGGGCGTGGCGGGCTCCTCTTGACCTGGGTTCGCTCACCTTCCCCATGTTGGCTGATGGGCTGGCTTCTCATTCTCGAGGACCCACCCGGTTCTCTTCTGCTTTTGAAACTTTGCATACTTCATTTCTCTTTCTACATGTATTTTCCACTCTTCCATCCCCTCTCTCATTTCACCTGGCTACTAGATTCAGAGGAGGTATCTCCTTTCCTAGAAGGATCTTGCTGACCGCCCTGTCCCTCCTACCCCTCACACCACTTCATCACATCCAACTGTGATTACCGTGAGTCTACCCAGCCATGTCTCAAACAGATCAGGCTGGGGACTGGGGCTGCATCTTTCTACTTGTTGTATTACCAATGCATAGTTAGTACTCAGAAAATGTTCATTTAGTGAATGAATAAAAGATGCCCACTTTAAAAAAAACAACAGTTTTGATATACATTACATTGAACTTCGCAGGATTGTAACTTTCTGTCCCCTATGGCACTGTCCTGCTTTAGTTTTCACACCAGCTATATTTTTGTCAGGGCTCCGATTCCAGCTCTGGTCTGTCCATTATCAATATTTTCAAGCTGGAAAGGATGTGAGGTGCCCTATACTCCAGTGTTTTTTAAACTGTGCGCCTGTATAACACCAGAGACACCTGGGGCCTGCCCTGCACACCTGGGACTGGGACTGTGGCAGGGGTTCGTGTTGAGCCAGCAAACTGGAAAAGAAACGGGTCACTGACCCTTCCTTCAATAAGATTGGCTTCATTTTAATTTGTTTTCTATGTGGGCTACTGCCCAAGATTTCATTTGAACAAAGTTTCTATAACTGTCAAGGATGGAAAACCCCTAGTCTAGGTCAATTTCCTCCTATGAAACATAATCTCTAGAAGCATAGAGAGGGTAAGTGGCTTGTCTGAGGCCCAACAGTTGCCAGTGGCAAATCCTGGGTCAGAACCACCCTATAACTCTAACAGAAGTAATCATTTATATAATATCACACTGGGGAGAATAACTGGTAAATATGGTTTGAGTTTTAGTGAATTTTGTGAATTTTCTGCTCAGCAGGCCTTGTGCTCCCATTTGTAAAAATCTCTATGTACTTCACAATTCATTTGATAGCAAAATTCATACAGAAAGCTATTCTGGGTTTCCTTGGTCATCCATTCCGGGTGACCTTGCCAGGATGTGGAAGGCCACATTTGTGGGTAAAGGCATATCCTTGGTAATTTTTCACTTTAGCTGACGTTGGGCACCAGGTGGATGCATTCTAGCTGTGACTTTATCCCTTCTGTTTTCAAATATAAGATACTCAATACTAAAAAGTAAATAAATTAGAAATATGGTCTGGGGAGCTGTAGTATCTCCCATTTGTCATCATAGGGCTTCAGCAAATGTCTATTTCTTTCTCCCATATTCCGTTGAGGGTTACTTCATACCCACATGTGTCTTGCTGGTATGTGTATTCTTCATGTACAGTCATTGGACATGCTTCATATGAAATATTGGTGTTTCTAAAAAACAATCTTAAAACTACAGAACAAGTAATGCTTTGGGCACTGTTTGGGAAGGCTGCCATGGCAGATTGACAAATTCTACAATTTCTGTAGCACAGAGATTGGGGAATTAGTCAAGAGTCCAGTTCATGCTTAGCAAAGCATTCACAATTTTCTGCTGTGACATTCATTAACCCTTGAGTCACTCTGTCAGGGTTTCCTAAAAGACTGTAAAGCAGAAAATCACTGCACCCAAGAAAAAGCAGACATACTATTCTGTTCCCCATCACCTCCTGCCCTGCTCCCTCCTAAATGGAGTTACCTGGTGACTCCTACCCAGAAGACCATGGGGCAAATCACCTGCCCCGGGGTCAGAGGTCACCCCCTTAGCTGGGGCTGGTGTGCTGGCCCGACTGCACGTTCTGAGGGGTGGATTCCGTTGACTCTTCCCTACTTCCTTAGACACTTTGGTCTCTGGACTTTTGCTTTCTACCTGGGACACTCACTCTGTGCTCCTTTCTACCTTCATGAACCCCCTGCATTCTGATCCTTTCCCCTTACTGAGGTAGATGGGCCTCACTTGGTCTGCCTAGCATCTTCTTGGCCTTTGTCTGTTTAGAGTTTTTGTTACCTGCCAGGTGTTTATGTCTCAACAAGCTTCTTTTTGGGCCACTCTTGTCCAGTCCCAGTGGTGTCCACACCCAGGCCAATGTTTATAAACATCTCACTAGAATAAGCACAAATGGAAATAAAGTTGTTTTCTATAGCTGAGAGAAGTCTGTATCTTTGCTGGCCTTGGTGAATGAATGGATGTCTGTGAAACTTTATGAAAGGACAGCCACTGAAATATCAGTGAGCAGCCTGGACATACAGTCCACACCCAGGCATCAAATAGTAAAGAGATTATGAAAGAGGCAGGCCCCTCTCCCCTACTCCCATGAAATGCTCTGCTCAGAAACTGTTTTCTTACTGTAGAAAGTGGAGTAGTTTAAATCCTCCCCCTCACTATTTTGGGCAAGGTTGGAAGATGACGGCATTTATCTTGATTCTGTATCTGAAGAATGCACTTGATCCTTTCCAGATGAAGAGAATGAGAACTCACTACTTTAGCATATTACTTGTTCAACAGGAAGCGACTATCTTGACATGGAATAGCATGAGATGTGGATCAGTAAGACAGAAAAGAGTCAGGGAGTCACAGAAGACTAGGAGGAAGCTAGATCTCACCCCATATAACGTTTCCTTATTCTGATCCAAGATATCATCAATCCTCCACCTAGCATCTTCCTGGCCTTTACCTATTTAGAGTTTATGTTACTGGTCACATGATTATTTCTCAACAAGCTTCTTATTGGGCCTCTCTTGTCCAGTCCCAAAGTGTCCATGCCCAGGAAAGTAGGACTGGATAAGAGAAGGCCAATAAGGGCCACACTCAGAGGACAGTGTGTATAAGCCCACATACTGTGGGTATATTGTTATACACTTGTTTTGATTAATAGTTCAGTCAACTATGTTCATTTCATAGAGCATCCTTAAGTGACTTGGTAAAAGCTCATAAATGGAGGGTCTGCTTCCTGTGGTGATAGTACTTCATGTTTTCAAGCTCAGCATGTAGAGGCAACATGTTTTAAGCACCTTACATAGATTAGCTCGTAGAATTCCTCACAATAACCAAGTGAGAGGGTGTTATTATCTCCATTTTACAGATACAGAACTTGAGACTCTGATAGCTTACATAGCTAGCTCAAGTCATCTAGTTAGGGAAAGAAGCAAAAGTTGAGTCCAGGCAGAATGCCTTTAGTGCCAGCACCCTAAACAAGTATATTAATGCCACACTTCCTCTCATTATAGTCCTCAAGAGTTTCCAGTAGATACATGGAAGACATTAAATCTATAGCCTTCTACCTTCCTTTGTCTATGCCCTGGAAGTCCAAGCCTTAGCTTTTGTAGAAATACATGGATTCGGGATTAATTGTACATTGAGTTCTATAAAACATTTTTTGGAATTATTGACTATGAATGTAATTACGATAATGACAGCAAATGCTGCAATTATACCAAATGACATAATTTGGTATAAATGTGGGACGTATAAGGAAATCACTAGATTGCATAATTGTAGCACCATGATGAGGTCGCAAGGTTCCTTGTTAAATTAGATAAAGATGTGTATAACCACAGAGCACAGATTTAAGTTTGGTGGTGAAAGGAAGAAACTATTTAGACATTGGTTAAGATAAACCAAATTTCTTTTTAAACATTTAAAAGTATCTCTTTTCAAAATCATATGCATCCTTAAGTGATTTGCTAAGCTTAAATAGGACTGGTTTTCCCATCTAATGTTCTTTGTGGACCAGATGAGTCAAATCCTAAATGAGGTCCTGTTCAGGGAGAGTGTTCTGCTTTGCTGCAGCCTCTTCCGGTCATGGATTTCACATATCCCAGTTAGGGTAGAGTATTCTAACACACAAAATGGGATCCCAGAAAACCAGTCCCAGCTCTTGGGACTTGGGCAATTAATAGTTTCAATCTATCAGCAAGTGAAGACCATCTCTAACTGCTAAGCCAACTTGGCTAGCCTAGCTCTGCAAAAAGATTGTTAAAACCCACCAGCTTCCTATATTGGCACAGACATTTTAGCATGTTTCATAGGGAAGTAGGCCTAGAGTAGTCAGATGATGGTAGAGATCTTCAGTATCTGAAGAAGATTCAGAAGCACCATTTTGAGTGATTGTCAGGTGTGACAGAATATATATACAGTTTACAGAGCTTAAATATACGTGTGTGTGTATATATATACACATATGTGTACACACAAAGACATATACACACACATTATATGCACATATACACATACATGTTTTATATATATACACACATACAAAGCTAACATAGATAGACATGACACATACACATATGTAGCTCTGTAGACATTAAAATGTAAATGTAAATATATACAGAGTTAAATTTTTTGTGGACTAGATTTAATTTGCAGGTCAAGACTTCTGGACCTATAGTTTGTATTATTTCTAAAAATTCCATGTATGAAGACTACATAATATTGTGGACAGGAGAAAAACAAAAGGTTTCTAAAGTAGTTTCATTACATTAGGCTGCATAGTGTTAATGTTCATTTTGCAAGTATATATTTTAAAAGGGCAGAATTGTTTTTATAGGAAGGTAAGATGAGTGACTCTTGTACTTGTGGGATAGACACAAGACAAAGGGACACAGAGGATTTATTTTTTTGACATCACAGACTTCTAGAGTTGAAAGGGATTTTGAGGTCACCAAATTCAACTTTTATTTAATGAAATTGCAATAGTAAGTAGAAATAAAGAAAGAAGCATAATAATTCCAACTTACAGGCTTTGGAGTTTTCCATGGAGAAAAGAAACCTGTAATAAAGAAAACAATATTTGAACTTTGAAAATATTGCCCACTGCCACTTACGGGTGGCATGATATTAAGATAATTGTAATTGATTTTAAATTAGTTAATAGCCAACAATAACAATAACAAACTTCTGCCTGGCTGTATCATTTTCTTCAAGGAGCTCAAAATCAAATAATTTCACTGGAATTGTATTAATGATTCTAAGAACATTCCTTATTGGGCAACTGAAGATGCTAAGGCACAGAGAAGGCAAGTGAACATATATCAGATGGTCAGGGCTTGACAAGGTTCGAAACTCAGTTACCCTTAGGGATTTCTATTGCACAGCCTTAGTGGGAGAGAGAGAGAGGATATTGACATACATTTTGATTTCAAAGGTAAATATCTTTGCTTAGTATAAGAAATGATTGTTTTATTTACCTGCTTTATGTGGTTAAAAATCAATTAATAAGCTTTCATTATTCCTAAATTTAAAAATAATGTATATACCTACATTATGAATTAGGTTCCACTATAAATTTTTGTGAGTGTTTCTCCACTGAGATGGGGCAGATTTCTATCTTTGTGTCCCAGTACTAGCAAATATTTTGTGTGAAGAGCTCAAAATGTTTGTTAATTGAATGAACCATGTATCATGGAAGAAGCCTTTTTTACCCAAAGTATTGATCTCTTTCTATTATCACAATATATAATGATTTGAGTGACCCTGTTGTGATTCAAATGATTAAGATAATTAAAAGTAAAGGATAGATTAATTCCCTTTTTAAAAATTATGATTTTAGCATATGAAATCAATTTTTTAAAGCTGATAAAAACAAGCTTAAAATAGAGGGAGAGGGCACTGCCACATGCTGGTCCTAACAATCCAAAACTTAATCGAGCACATAGAACAAAGTCATATCTTTTCATGTATCTTCCTTCTTTCAACAATTTTCACTTAAGTTAATATCAGGTAGTTTCTGATCAAATCCCTAATAAAAATGAATACTGAAAACATGCCACATACTATGTTTTCATCTTTAAAACAGACTTGTTCAAAATGGGCATAGTTGACAACTATTCCTCTTTTCATTTGCAGGAAATATCTGTAGAAATCGGGATACATAGTTATCTACACACATTAAGGAATCCTACTCAACATGGCAAAAATAGTAACTGTACCACAATGCATTGTTGTGAATAAGTGATGATTAATTTTATGAAAAGAGTTAAACTGGGCTGGGTGCAGTGGCTCACGCCTATAATTACAGCACTTTGGGAGGCCAAGAAAGGCAGATCACCTGAGGTCAGGAGTTTGAGACCAGCCTGGCCAACATGGCAAAACCCTGTCTCTGCTAAAAATATAAAAATTAGCCAGGCGTGGAGGCATGCACCTGTAATCCCAGCTACTTGGGAGGCTGAGGCAGGAGAATTGCTGAAATTCAGGAGGCAGAGGTTGCAGTCAGCCAAGATCCCACCACTGCACTCTAGCCTGGGCAACAGAGTGAGACTCTGTCTCAAAAAGAAAAAAAAGTTAAACTATATAATCCATCATGTTTCTAAGCTTTCCTTAGAACCTAGAGTTAAGTCTAATGTTAGGGGGGAGAGGGGAGAGATTGCATTGGGAGTTATAGCTGATGTAAATGACGAATTGATAGGTGCTGACGAGTTGATGGGTGCAGCACATCAACATGGCACAAGTATACATATGTAACAAACCTGCACGTTATGTACATGTACCCTAGAACTTAAAGTATAATAATAATTAAAAAAAAAAAAGAAAAAAAAGTTTAATGTTTAGGGGTAATAACCATCTTACCCAAGAAGCTTGGTAAAATTAGCTCTCTTTCTGTCTTACATATGTTGTTCAGTATTTCTCTTTCCAATTAATAAAAAAATTATGTTCACTGTATGGTTTATAAGGATTTAATTGCATCCTTTTTGGGAAGAGTTGACAGTAAAAATTACAGATAAATAAATACATTTATCTCCTTGACTCATTCTGTAAAATACCAATGAAAACAATTCAACCATGGGTTTAAAAGTGAAACAAATTTTAACCTATTGGCTGATTAAGCATTGTCTTCAGTGAAGTATAAAATTTGTTTGCTGTTTTATGGAATTGCCAGCAATAGTACTTTTGAGAAAAGACGTTTATGTATTTTCACAATGTCAAAATATTCAATTATTTCCTGTACTTTCTTTGTGTCGTCACCTTCTTCCTGCAATGCCCAAACAGACTTTGAGTATTTGCTATTTCACATTTGACGGGTGCTGGGATTCTTAGACTTTGATAAAGAGGTATTGAAAATAGTTCCTCTTAATGGTGCTCTCATCTCCACATGAGACGTTATCTTAAAAGATGATTTTCCCTCCTATAAAAAATGTATAATCATCTACCTTCTCAGGAGTTATGGTGTCAGAACTAAAATGGTGTAAGCAGGAGCCTGGCAGAGAAGAGACAAGGAGAGAGGGTGTTTAATTTGACTGCCCTTCATCATGGGTACTTGGGCTCCTCATTCTTCTAAGGCTGATTCATTCAGTCTGACTTCAGACCATTGGTGCAACCCAGGGCTCCTTTACTGCTCACGTGATGGCAGTTTCTGGAATATTTCTAATGCTGAGTTGTACTGCAGAAGCTTCAGTCTCTGAAGCAATAGTAGCCCTTTCTGAATCATTGTTAAAAAGAAGTTGCTTGCTGCAGAGTAAGGAATTTCATGTGGTAAGAGAGAGCATCAGAATAATTTCCTAAAAAAAAAAAAATACTATTTTTGTTTATTTGTCAAATTATTAATCATGCTACAAACATTTAAATTAAGATGAATGTAAAACATTTATTTTGGATATACTCAATTTGGTCCTGATGAAGAGAGAAGGTCAAATTTTCTATGTGATTGAACTCCAACTTTCTGCTGAACTTCATGGGAAGTTGTGGGTCAAACTGCTATAAATGTCTTGTATGGTTTTGTGGGGATGGCCCCTCTAGGAAATCTAATCTATTTCAAATAAAATTAAAAAGGATTAAAAACCAAATCAAAACTTTCAAATCCTTGAAGAGACATGCTGGTTATTATATTGAGCTTATTTCTGAAATTATTCTGGTAGGGCACAGATCACAAAAGCAAGATAAGACTTCCGTGATCTAGGAAGTTTTGCATATACGTGTATTGTGTGTTGAATCTCCACACTATGTGAATGGAATAATCTCTATTGGGCATGATTATTTAAAAACTGCTTGCTAAATTTTGCCTTTGCTGCTTGCCTCACAGATGATAGGGACACTATTCCTCTCATCCCCTAGAAACTACTATACCTCACTTGGCGTCCTAGCCTTTCTCAAGTCTAAGCATTTTTCTAGGCTTGGTTCATCTGAGAATATTAATTTTGGGGTACCTCATCATCCATTTTCATAGGGAAACAGAAACAGAGATACAGACAACCTTTTCTTCAGCCTTTCTGAGTTGAGGTAGTCCATTACAAAACCAAGTTTATGGAAAAAGAGCCATATTCTTTTAAATAGTAGTAATAGTAATAGTTTGTTTTAGTTTCTGGCCTTTATTTCCCCTACTTCTATAGAAAGCTGTATATTAGAATTCTCTGGTAGGATTAAACTTTTTTTATAATGACCTGACTCATGTTTTTCATACTGATCATTTATTGACTTTTATCCTGAGCAACTTGTTGTGTGTTTGAGTGTGCATTTGTGTGTGTACAAATGCAAATGTATTTATTTGAGCTTCAGTCTTATGACAAAAGCAAAAGAGCTCAAGATACAGTTATAAGTTAAATGAAATATGGATAAGAACATAAAACAAAAAAGAGAATAAATGGAAAAATTTAGATGTAGTTAATATAGAAACTAGATGCATTTTTAAAATTTATTTTTTAAACAGATGCATTTTAATATAAAACACAAAACTGAATTATACCTGTAAAATCTGTCTTCTTTGGAACCAGAAATAAAACTAGAATATATTTGTAACTCTGCATCTAAGAGCACAGTGAGATGGGCAGAGAAACAGACACACCTTGCAGATTGTTTAGGCAGGAAATCCTGGTACTTGAAAATGACAGAAGAAAAAAGACAACACTGATTTCATTATTGAAATGTAAATTGAATCTACATGTCAACTAGATACAATTTTTTTTCTTGAGACAGGGTTCCACTTGGTCACCCCAGGCTGAAGTGCAGTGGTGTGATCTTAGCCCACTGCAACCTCTGCCTCCCAGGCTAAAGTGATCCTCCCACCTCAGCCTCCCGAGTAGCTGGGACCACAGGCACCTGCCTCCATGCCCGGCTAATTTTTGTATTTTTAGTAGAGATGGCATTTCCCCATGATGATCAGGCTGGTCTCAAACTCCTGGCCTAACATGATCTGCCCACCTCAGCCTCCCAAAGTGCTGGGATTACAGATGTGAGCCACTGTGCCTGGCCCTATGTTGTGGGAAGTCAGGGACCCTGAACAGAGGGACTGGCTGGAGCCGCAGCAGAGAAATTGGCTAATCACATTAATGATTTAAGACAGTCTGTTATTTGGCTTGGCGATTGGCTTATGAACCTCGAACATTGCATGCAAATGCAGTATGATTGGAATACTTCTGATTTCTGTATCACACCATATTCCTACAACGAGACTGATCATTCATGGGAAATGGTCAAAGGACACTTTCTGGGTAGGGAAGATAATTTATCCTTGGACAAAACCAAACTAAAGAAACAAATTTTTGAAGCCTCTCAAGCTCATTTATCCATTGTTCCTGGAGCTGAGGCATTAGATCAGGTGGCAGAAAGTCTTTCTGGACAAAACCTCACGACTTGGATTAAGTCTACTGGGGGCTCCACTGTGGTAAATTTTGGAATTATGTTTCTCTGTTTAATTGATTTGTTTTTAGTGTGCCAGAGCAGCCAAAGGATCCTGAATCAAAATCGAGAGAACGAACAAGGCTTCATCGCCATGGCACATTTCTATAAAAAGAAAAGGAGAGGTGTTGCGGGAAGTCAGGGACCCCAAACGGAGGGACTGGCTGGAACCATGGCAGAGGAACATAAATTGTGAAGATTTCATGGACATTTATCAGTTCCCCAAATTAATATTTTTATAATTTCTTATGCCTGTCTTTAATCTCTTAATCCTGTTATCTTTGTAAGCTGAGATTGTACGTCACCTCAGGACCACTATTGTACAAATTGATAGTAAAACATGTGTGTTTGCACAATATGAAATCAGTGCACCTTGAAAATGAACAGAATAACAGTGATTTTAGGGAACAAGGGAAGACAACCAAATGTCTGACTGCCTGCAGGGTCAGGCAAAATAGAGCCATATTTTTCTTCTTGCAGAGAGCCTACAAACGGATGTGCAATTAGGAGAGATATCACTGAATTCTTTTCCCAGCAAGGAATATTAATAATTAACACCCTGGGGAAGGAATGCATTCCTGGGGGGAGGTCTATAAATGGCCGCTCTGGGAGTGTCTGTCTTATGCGGTTGAGATAAGGACTGAAATATGCCCTGGTCTCCTGCAGTACCCTCAGGCTCTCTAGGGTGGGGAAAAACCCCACCCTGGTGAAATTAAGGTCAGAACGTTTCTCTGCTCTTGAACCCTGTTTTCTATTGTTTAAGATGTTTATCAAGATAATACATGCACAGCTAAACATAGACCCTCATCAGTAATTCTAATTTTGCCCTTTGCCTTGTGATCTTTGCTTTGCCCTTTGCCTTGTGATCTTTATTGGCCTCAGAAGCATGTGATCTTTGTGACCTCCTCCCTGTTCATACATTCCATCCCCTTTTGAAGTCCTTAATAAAAACTTAGTAGTTTTGTGGCTCAGGTGGGACATCACAGACCTACCAAAATGTGATGTCACCCCCGGAGGCCCAGCTGTAAAATTCCTCTTTGTACTCTTTCTCTTTATTTCTCAGACTGCCCAACACTTAGGGAAAATAGAAAGAATCTACATTGAAATATTGGGTGCAGTTTCCCCCGATAGCCCTAAATACAATTTTTAATGAACTGCAGAAATATGGTTGCCAGATAAAATATATACCCAGTCAAATTCAAATTTCAGAGAAAACAATGAATAATTTTTGGGGTATAAGTATGTTCCATATATAGCATGAGACATATACTACATTGGACATACTGCTATTAAAAATTATTTGATACTTCTGGAAACTATTCATACTAAAAAGTTACTCATTGTTTATCTGAAATTCAATTTAATTAGGAATTCTATGTTTTTATTTGCTAAATCTGGTCATCCCATGTAGGGAACAATTTATATATGTCCCCGGTAACTATTTTAAAATAAAAACACAATAGTAACATCTACTGTAGGTAATATTTATTTCATTTGAAAAAAAAAACCCTGAAAATATTTACTATTTTCTTTATTGTCAGGAATCTTGATTTTGAGAAACCTTAGAACATTGCATTTGCTATACAGATCATTGCATTGTGCTGCTGCCTTCTCATTGGGATCCTGGACTGAGGTCACCTCATGCGATACAGGATGCCGTGGCCAATGCTAGTGCCACAAAAGGCCATTTTCAAATTGCTTGATGCAAATTACAGAGTGGCGCTTTTCAGAACTTACTTCTCCTGACACATGATAACCAAAATGAAAGAACATCAATGTCTTCACAGCAGATCTGAAGTGGAGATCTCCTATCTGGGTGTGCATTTGTGTGGTAAGAGTTTTATTATTATTTATTTTCACAGGGCAAAAAGATGATGAACTTTCTTAAAATCACACCAATTAAATAAGAGTTCAAAATATAATGAAGAGCAACTGTAATCCATCATGATATTGTCAATTTGGAATAACACCAAGACAACTTTTCTTTTTCCTTTTTTTTTTTTTTTTTTGAGATGGAGTCTTGCTCTGTCGCCCAGACTGGAGTGCAGAGGTGTGATCTCAGCTCACTGCAATCTCTGCCTCCTGGGTTCCAGCAATTCTCCTGCCTTAGCCTCCCAAGTAGCTGGGACTACAGGTGCACACCACCACGCCCAGCTAATTTTTGTATTTTTCAGTA
>NW_012121154.1:8983593-9039493 GCF_000951035.1 Colobus angolensis palliatus | reverse complement strand
TACAGGTGCACACCACCACGCCCAGCTAATTTTTGTATTTTTCAGTAGAGACAGGGGTTTCACCATATTGGCCAGCCTGGTCTCGAACTCCTGACCTCATGATCCACCTGACTTGGCCTCCCAAAGTGCTGGGATTACAGGTGTGAGCCACCGTGCCTGGCCGCCAAGACAACTTTTCAAGATTTTCAGGAATTTTCCCAAACAGAACTAAGCCTTTCAACATCCCTCTGTATTCCAGTCAATACACTGAACTCCCTTTTGCAGAATGTGAAATAGTTTCTCCTTTAGCTCAAATACTTGCTAGAACATATGATTCTGCTTTTGAAGATTACTGTTAGAACATCATGGATTTCATAGGGGATTCTGCAGTTACTAAAAATGATGGAGATTCTGGGGAAACACTTTCTAGTTCTCTTTTTTTAAGCAGCAAAAGAGGAGTAGGAATGACTTTTAAACAAAGATATGTTTCACTACTGATTTCCATGCCTTTGGTTATTAAGAGCTGTGTGTTCTGTTTTACTTAAGAAAAGGAGACAAAATAATTTGAATACACTTGACATTGTTGAGCTGTACACTGAGATGTAAGATAAGTTTCATGTTATGTGTATTTTACCACAACTAAAATTTTTTTCAAGCAATAAAAGAAAAAAGTGAAAAGAGAGAACAAAACTGTGCACATATCACATGTGTAAGAGAGAAAAAAGAGAAAGTAATAAATGGAGAGAATTTTTTTTTTCACAGTCCCTGTGATGCCCTGCTGGAAAACAGGAAACTCACGTGAACACCCACACAGACCTTTCTACTTCTTAAGTTATCCTTTCTTATGAAGGACTATAGGGAATAAACAGAATTCACATTCTCACTACATTTCTGAAAATATTTCAGGAATTGTGAGAAACCCTTTCAATACAAGAAACTGTTTTTTAAAATTTTCCCAAAGAGGAAAAAAAGCCCCATGGCTTTTATAATCTCCATTTAGGGTTAATTTGTTGGAGAAAATACCACTAATATAATTAATCTTTAATTTAAACATCCTCCCATTCTCCCAGAGCCTGGAAAACAGACCTAAGCTTTCCATCAGAAATTCAGCTTTGGTAGATGTAAGCCAGCAGAGTCATGAGCTAATTTCCATCAGAACTAGTTCAATATTATTCACTTTTTTTTCCTGGTCTTTGGGTAATTCATGTATTCCTTATTAAAATTCATTAAATGGGTTAAGCCCTGCAGTTCTTTGAGATAATTTGTTTAAGCTGCTTAAAGTAGGTAAAAGGGCAATTTTTCCTAATGAAACTGACCTAGGCTAAGAAAATACCTGTCCCTTAGCAAGTGCGGAAGACACACTGCTGCCAGTGCTCAAACATCATGTCACCATGTGTTAGCCAAGCAATGCCTTCAATTTGCAAAGAAAATTTCACATGGCTGCCGTCTTTGACCTGCAGAATCTGTTTTGTTGTTGTTGTTTTTTATTTTGTTAAGACAGAGTCTCACTCTGTCACCCAGGCTGGAATGCAGTGGCCTGATCTTGGTTCACTGTAACATCCGCCTCCCAGATTCAAGCAATTCTCTGCCTCAGCCTCCCGAGTAGCTGGGATTACAGGTGCCCGCCACCATGCCTGGATAATTTTTGTGTTTTTAGTAGAGACGGGGTTTCACCATCTTGTCCAGGCTGGTCTCGAACTCCTGACCTCGTGATCTACCCACCTCCGCCTCCCGAAGTGTTTTTGTTTTTGTTTTTGTTTTTAATATGGGGAGCTGAGGCTTTCTCTGCAATGCTTTAAAAATGATCCTTTCTGTATCCTTTAAATAAAAGCGTTTTTCTTAGAAACACTGTAAAATTGTTTTCAAGCAGCCATTTCTCCCCTGGCTTTGTTCCTTATGGAGAGAGCAATCTAACCATTTCAAGTAATCCCAATGACTATCAAAAAGGATAAATCTGCACATACAGTCTTCTGATAAACTCAGCTACATAAAGGATAGGTTCAAAATAAAGCAGGCAAGATGAAAAGCCTTAAACAGGAATAAAGGAATGGACTGGAAGAGGAAGAATTGTGCTAGGAAGGCTAAAACTCAGAGTGAGGTGAGTCTTGAAGAAAATATTAACAACTATAAAGGGCTTTTTATTTACTTTCTGAACAAGATAAGAGGAATAAAGAGAGAAACCTGCTCTGGGTTTATGGTATACTGTAAAAAATTGGCAAAGAAAATGTAGAAGGCTATCAATACTTGCAAATGGAAAAATCTAGTTCTGACATTTTAAAAAAATGGTGAATGTACAGCATTGATTATTTTTTTGTTTTTGAGAAATCCATCTAGAAAGATTTTAAAGTAATTTAAGATGGATTACATGTCTGTTTGGTATTTTACACCAACACTAAATAAATCTTTATTGAGTTGTTGGTGTCTTATAAGCATCATAAATTCCATACAGAAATGGAATCTTTTGTCCTTCCTCCCAAATCCATTCTTCACTCTTTAGTGTTCCTTATTTTGGGAAATTTCACCTGCCCTCTGAGTTTTTAAGACAGGAACCTGAAAGTCTTTTTTTTTTTTTTTTTTTTTTCTGAGACGGAGGCTTTGCTCTGTCGCCAAGCTGGAGTGCAGTGGCACGATCTCAGCTCACTGCAACCTCCAACTCCCGGGTTCAAGCGGTTCTCCTGCCTCAGCCTCCCAAGTATCTGGGACTACAGGCACGTGCCACCATTTCTAGTTAATATTTGTATTTTTAGTAGAGACGGGGTTTCACCATGTTGGCCAGGATGATCTTGATCTCCTTACCTCATGATCCACCCACCTCGGCCTCCCAAAGTGCTGGGATTACAGGCATGAGCCACCGTGCCTGGCCTGAAAGTCGTTCTTAACACTTTCCTTTCCTTTCCTTCCTTACTGCCAAATTTCTGTGTTTTCTATCTCTGAAGTTTATTTCAAATCTACTTCTATTTACCTCCATGGCCACCATTGTAATTCATGCCCTATTTTCTCTTGCTTGAGCTGAAACAACAGCAGATTTGATGATGTCATTGAATTTGATTATGCTTGAAAATCCTTCTGTGAATTCCTGTGACACTTGAGATGAAATGCAAAACCTATAAGGCTCTGAAGAAATTGGCTCCTACCGATTCCCTGGCCAGTGCATGCATCACTCCTCTTCAATTGTTGAAGTTCCTTAATCCAGGTGTTTTTAACCACAGGGCCTTTGCACGAACTCCTTCATTTGTCCACTCTTTCTTACTCTTCACATAGCTATCTCTGACCCTTTTTTATGTGTCAGCTTAAGTATCACTTTCTCAGAGATGTCCCTGACCTTTCACTGTTAATCAAGTTTCCTTATTATACTTTTTCATTGTATCCTGCAGTTTTCCTTTATATGGTACTATCTGTAATTATATTTATTAGATCATATTTATTAATGTCATAATTTTATAATTATTAATGTGCATATCCCCCATTACAGCATACATTCTATTAGTGGAGATATTATACCTATTTTCTTCATCATGTATTCCCAGTACTTAGCAAATACATGGCACACAGTGGATACTTCAATAGACCTAATTGAATGGCTCAGTAATGGTAGTGAAGGGCGAGGAGGGTAGGATACAGAGACATAGTCAAAAGATACTCCGGAGAACTGATGAGTCCCGGAGATTTGCTGGGGATGAAGAAGTGCTATAAAGGAGAAGATGAAATCTATGATGACTTCTAGCTTGGGAACTTGAGTGGATGATGGTGTTATTGGCTGAGATAAAAAAAGAGGCTTCTTTGAGTGGAGTCTCATTAGTTAGATTATGGGCAAAATAAGTTTGAGGTGCCTTTGGGAGTATGGGTTCAAATGTAATTTGAACTACGTTTTGAAGTTTGCACCAAAACGAGTTTGGGTTTAAGTGTGTAAGTTCCATAGTAATTGGCTCTACTGTGTGGTGCTCAGAGATATGTGTCAGGTAAAACTTAAAATAATGCAGCAAAATTGTGTTGCATGAAAAGTGAAATCCTTGGGTTTGTAGAATGAGTGAAGCGTTTGAAAAGTAACAGAGAACCAAGTAGAAAGAAAGCTTCAAGAAGTAGTAGATGTAAATATTCACAATACAAGACTTTTTATTGGTTTGTCAGATAGGAGGGCCACTGGTGACCTCAGTGGAAGCAGTTCAATTGCTAAGACAAAGGCAGAAATCAGATTGCAGTGGGTCTGAATAAACGGAAGGTGAGGAAGTGGGACTGAGAAATGGTTATGGTTGAAGAAGCAGTGTCATAGTGGCTACAGGGGAATAAAGTCCTCCATAAAGAGATTTCTTTTCGGTGGGATAAGCATGCTAACATCCAGATGAGAAGGAATCTGAGCAGAGACAGTGTGAAGATTCAGGAGGAAAGAGGCTAACAGGTGAAATCAGTTCCTGAGATGAGAGAGGATGTGATCTAGAGCACCAGGGGAGACATTCACCTTAATTGGGAGAGGAGGCACCTGAATCCTTATTAAGAGGCTGGAGCAGATCTCTCAGTGGGTGAACCCCAGGATCTGCCCCATGGGGAGAGGATGGGACTAGATAGGAGAATTCACTCACAGTGGCAGAGACTGGCATAATCAATGGGAGTCTTAGGGGTCCTGGTTATGAGGCGAAGATAGAAACAGGAACACAATTTCTGAGGTGGTGGAGTGAGAGTTATGCATATAGAATTTGGGGTAAAACTGACTTGGGTTCTAGTCCCAGCTCCACCTCTCACTAGCTATGTGGTCTCACATACATGGGTGGGCACAGCTTGGGCTGTGAGGGAGACCCTGGATTTGCTTTGTGGCTCACAGATGCATGACTGTGATTGAGTCCCCTAACCTCTTGGAGGCTCAGATTCTTTTTCTGGAACAAAGTAAAGATAATAACAAACTATTTTAATGAGAACTAAATAATAGTAACACACTTTACATTCTATTAATATAAAGTGGAGTGTTTGTTCCATTTAATGCTTTTGATGGATTTCCAATTCCATTTCTACGGAGCAGAGGTCTGTTTTTCAGCAAGGTGGTCAACAATTTATTGCCACAACAGATGCATGTGATTTTTCCTTCACTGTTTTCCACTTTTTGTTCTTTTAAGCTTACTTTTAAATGCTTTTAAGCTGCCTTGTGCTGTATGGACTACAACTTGTTTTGATTTGCTTTCTCTTTTTCAATCACTGTTTTCATCCCCCTGGAGTTTTCCAGTTCCTCCTGATCCTGGTTAGGTGAGAAGGTTTAACCTCACTCCAGTCTCTGTGCTCTAGTATAGACTGTTCCTTCAGCTTCAATGATTATGCCACCATTATTTTCTTATGAATTGCTTCTAATTTTGCATTTTCCTGTAACTATTTATACAATGATTACTTACATTTACCCAACTTAACTAGTTTTGGTGCTTGCCATGGTTCTTTTTATACCAGTACTTATCTATTTGGGGATTTTGAATTTTGATTCCTCTCTTAATGTATTCCCTCAAATATTGTTTGGTGTGATAGGCAGAACAGTGGCCCCTGCAAAGGTAGTCACACGCTCATCCTCAAAACCTGTGTGTGGGCTACTTTACAAGGCAAAAGAGAATTTGCAGATGTCATTAAGGCTAAAGGCCTTCAGATGCGAAGAGTATCTTTGATTATACAGGTGGGCCCAACCTGCTACACGAGTCCTTCCAAGTGAGGAAATGTTCATGGCTGCAGCTAGAGAGAGATGGCAGCGTGAAGAGGCTCTGACTTGCTGCCACTGCCCTGAAGATAGGGGAAGGGTGCCACAAGCTATGGGGTGCTGAAGGCCTCTGGAAGTGGATTCTCTTCTAACAACTACAGAAAAGAATGCAGTTGTGCTGACATTTTGATTTTAGCCCAGTGAGATCTGTGCTGGATTTCTGACCTACAGTACCCTAAGGTCAGTTTGTATTGTGTTAAGCCACTAAGTTTGTAAGGAATGTATTATGGTAGCAGTAGCGAATCCATAGAGCTGGCATCTTTCCTAAGCACTTCCATATGATTTTTAGTTTCAAATGAAACTAGATCACAACTGCTTACTGCAGCCTTGACTTGCTGGACTCAGATGATTCTCGCGCCTCAGCCTCCCAAGTAGCCGGTGGGATTACAGGCATGTACCGCCACACCCGGTGAATTTTTTGTATTTATAGTAGATGGGGTTTCGCCATGTTGCCCACACTGGTCTCAAACACCGAGCTCAAGTGATCCCCTGCCTTGGCCTCCTAAAATGTTGGGATTACAGAGTGAGCCACCACACCCAGTCGAGACTTTTCTATTGTCCTCTGATAGTGATGCAAGGAGAAGCCTGGATCTGCTCAATTTTTATTGGTAAGTCACCTTTAATTTTCCTCCTGGAAACATTGTATTTTAAAATGCTTTCTAGTGCTTTACAAATTACTAGAATATGCCTAGGTATTAATTTGTTTTCATCAATTCTTCCTGGACTATAGCAAGAACATTTGCTTCAGGATTTCTCTGAAGTCTTTCTACTCAAGATGTAGAAAGTTTGAGACCTGCAGCATCAGTGTCACCTGGGAGTTTGTTAGGCATCTCAGACCTAAGACTTATACTGAATCAGATCTGCATCTTAACAGGGTCCCCAGGTGACTAACGCACATTCCAGAAGTCCTGATCAAAGGATATTCTATTATTTGCAGATTTGATCTTGACTCTTTTATCAGAGTCCTTAATTTCTTTGTCCTTTGACTCCCTACGATCAATATTTATCAAAAGAGACATGTTTCTTCCTCTCCTCCAAGAGAGGAGTCGTCAAAGCTCTTGGTTCACACTTTTGTTAAGTTTAGCCTAAAGCTGCCTCCTTACATATTTTAAATACAGCCTAAGGGTTTCTCTGTACATAGTGAACTACTAATCTAACTGGATGTGTAAACAGACCATAACCTGCTCTTGTGCCAATCAGAGTTTTGGCCAAAGGCAGCCAACTGTTTGAATTGTGTTCAAATCAGGCAAATGTTGAGCTGTAACCAATCTGAGCTGTACCGCAATTCCATTTTTGTAGGTTACTTTCCTTCTGTCCATAAATCTTTGTCGATCATGTGACAGTGTTGGAGTGTCTATGAACCTATTCTGGTTTGAGGGCTGCCTGATTCACGAATCATTCTGTGTGCAAACGCTATCAAATTTAATCTAAGGTTTTCCTTCTAACACTTCTTTCCCTTCCTCTGGTAACTCTGGCATACTACTGCCGCAACCTCTCCAGCCTAGGTTTGGTCTCCTATTTGAAACACCCAATCCAAGCCAGAATTACTGGCAGAGTGATGTATATGTGATTGCTGTTGAGTTGGAATAAAACTTGAGACCCACTGCTCCATAATTGGAGACCTCCTCGTGGTGACCTCTGCATCATTAACTTCTTGCAGCATCAGGTCTAGTTCTTACTGATGTTAATGAATGTTTTCACCTGCTGAGGTAATTACAAGCCCACAGATTTGTCTATTTCAGCCTTCTTTATCAGGCATTACTTTGTGTGGTCTTTGCATTTTGAGCTGCTGTGCCCATTTCTCCTTTTTAAATATTACATCTTCTAGCATCTGAGGATCCCAAGTATGTTTTCTGAAGTAAATCTTTTTCAATGTCATGCTCTTTCTTCTAATCTTTAAGGCTAAATATTCCTTTTTAAATACCTATTTTGTTATAGGTGCCATCCTCCATTTAAAAATCAATCAATAATTTCTAGAATCTGTGAATCCCTGGTACTCTCTTTTTGATGTCTTGGCACTTTAGTGGGATGTTGGGAAAAAGCATATGAGACTCTGGCCTGATTAAGATTAAGTCATTAAGATTTCTTAGCATAATCTTTTAATGTTAAGAGCAATTTATTTCTATCTCTACTTTGGTCTACATATCTAGATCTTTTACTTTTTAAAACTAAGGTCTGGAATATAGATAGAACTGATGTTTATTTCTTGTTTTGACTAACCAGCTAAGGCTTGAAATCAATCTTCCCTTAAGGCTATGGCTTCCCTGATTAACAGTATTTGTTACTGCTGGTGGAGAAAAAGCACAAAAATCATCAGAGGATTACCCCTGCAATGTATTTTCTCTTAACTACAATAGCAAGAAATAGGGATTAAGAACAAACTTGTTTGCTTTACAGTGGGAATTCTTGGTGCAGTTGACTTCTTTCTCTTTCTCCCTGTTTATTTTTCATATCCCCAGGTTCCCCTGTAGAACTTCCCAGGCAAAAGAAAAGATGATTCTAATGGTTCTGCTGTGGAGCAGAGAGTCACAGCTTGCATCACAGTCCATGGATAACCAGGAGGAACCTTACTGACTACTGGTGAGTCAGTGTTTTATATCACATGAAGACAAAAGATGATCATGGATGTCATTTTAGTTTGGGTTCTCACAAAAGCAGACCCTGAGAGGAGGACTTGGGTGACTCTAGGAAGCATAAAACAAAGAATGGGGAAAGTGATTCAGGGAAGGGAAATGTTAACGAGTAGATTATTGCGTTGAGCAGCTGGGGCTTAGTCTCATCGTGGATCTTCTGAAAAACCACGAGAACATGGGGGAATAAAGATTGTTCTCCTACGGTGTTAACTCTCCTGCATTCTCAGTTGTGCTTGCTTTAAGGCTGAGGAAGCACCTGTGGTGCCACAGAAAGTTCTTCAGTAGAGAATAAGAGGCTGGTGCTTGAGGCAGAACTATCAGCTTGCTAGAAGCATCCACAGTCATCTGTGGACTTGGGTCAGCTGAGAGGATATGAGTAAGACATCAACACCATCTGTTGTAGATGCTGTTGATGAAAACAGGCAAACCATACCTGTGGTAGGAGGAAAATGTAACTATGCATTTAGAGTGATTATTTTTTGGGAACAAGGGATTTACATAGTATTAAAATGGAGACGGCAAATGAGTCCTGTCAACTGGTGCCTGGAGTGCTGTGCCGAGGATTCTGAATGGCCTCAGCAGGAAACCGTCTTTATCGATTAGCAACCCCAGCCATGGGACTGGAAGAAAAGGGGGTAGCAAGTGGGCCCTGTTTTGTCACTCTGTTTTAAAGTGGAGGTTAGTTTTTGGTAATGAGTGAACATACCTCTAATGAAATAAAATCTTCCACAGATTTGGCCTTTGAAAATGCACAGCCTGTAAAGTGTCTTTGGTTAATGGGAGAATTCTCCAATTGTTACAAGACTGGGGTAGACTTCCGAGGTACAGCAGTTAAATAGGTATCAGCTTTGTCATTTTGGTACAATTTTTCTGGTAAACATGCTACTCTCTTTCCCACTGATACATAAAAAATGAAATAGTCATAGTATGAACTGAAAGTATGACGAGATCAAGGTGGAGAAAATGTAAGCGTGTCAATACTTAGTCCTAGCATCAATGCTGAGGCAAGCATAATCTGTCATCATGTTTTAAGGAAATATCACCATTCACCCTGGGACATATTTGAACTGTTATCTGAGTCCAAGAATAAGTACAATATAAAATATATTTCAATAACAACCTGTGCCCTAGCAATTCAAGTTGATTTCAGGTCCTGTGGTTATTTTCTAAATAGTCCTCAATTCTTACGTCCCGTACTGCATCTGAGTAATTCACTGTCAGGTCCTGCTTGGCCTTTTGCAGCCAGCCTACCTGCCACCTGCTCGTACCTTCATCCATCTGCTCTTGACACTGTAGTCACAACAATCTTTTCAAAGAATAAATCTGATGATGTCACTCATCTACTTAAAGCCTTGTAAATGGCTTCCCCATGCTTGTAAGAACAAAGTGAAAATCCTTTATAGGACCCTAATCTGTTCCCCGTCCATTTGTCTAGCCTCACTTCACTCTGGTGCTCAGCTCCTACTTGCTTTGCTTTCTCTCCTCCAGCCACAGGGACCTTCTTTCAGACTCTCCAGTCTCCCTCTTACCACAAGGTCATTGAGCCTGCTTCTCTGCCCTGCTGACCCAGCTAACTCCTGTTTCTCCTTTAGATCTTGGTTTGCTCCAGGGTCACTTCAGAGGTAACTTCCCAGACTTCTCTAAACCAAACCAGATAGAGGCTCTTATAGCTGCATAAACATCAATGCTACTTCCCATTTCCAGGGTTGACACCACTAATTGGTAAATGTATTTCCCCGCTTTGGGTCCAAATAATAGAAGTTTGCTATATGACACTTCTTGGGGCTAGAGGTCTGAGATCAAGGTGTTGGTAGGCTTGGTTCCTGCTAAGGGTGCCAGGGAAAGATCTGTTCAGTCCTCACTCTTGGCTTCTGGAGTTGACTGGAAATCTTTGGCATTCCTTGGCTTCTGCTGCATCACTCAGATCTCTGCCTTCATGTTCACAGACATGCACACAGGGGATGGCATCTCCAATGTTCTCCTTTTTAAAAAGGACACAAGTTCTATTGGTCCTTGTGGCTGACTCTACTCCAGTATGACCCCATTTTAATTAATGACCTCTGGAATGGCCCTATGTCATGTAGGTTCACATTCTGAGGTACTGGGGGTAAACTTCAATACATAAATTTGAGGGTGGGAACACAATTCAACCTTTAACAACCGCTTACATTAACCTCCCTGGGGCAAAGTTTTCGCATCTCTTAAAATTGGAGTTAAGGTGCAAGTTTCTGGGATAACTTTTCCCAGAATTGCACCTTACAATTGGAGTTAAGGTGCAAGTTTCTGGGATAATAAACCCTATGGGTTTAATTTCCTGAGGGCGGGGATCTTACGTGTTTGTATTCATTCTCCAGTTCCTAGCACGGTACCTAGTGTAGAGCAGGTGCTCAATAAATACTTGTTGCATGAAAGGAAACATCAAAGTGCATTTTTACCAATACTCAATTTTTATTTCTCTGTGGCATATCTCTCATGTAGCAGTTTGTCATTGAAATGGCAGTTTTGGATATATTGTCACATTCTTTATGAAATCTGTGTGAAGGAGGCAGGAAAGGGATGATTACACATATCTCACAGAAGGAAGTATAGTTCTGATGGCATCCCAGGCATGTAACAGGGAGATGGCAGAACTGAGATTTTGCCCACACCCTCTCTGACACCAGGTCTAGAGTTCTTTTCCCGCACCAATTTGCCATAGCAAGATGGCAGGGCATTATGCAATTAGCAGACTAGTTACTTGCCATGATCTTGTCCTGAAATCTTTCAGGTCAGCACAAAGACCTGTAATATTTATTTGGATGTTGTTTGTTGGTTTTCTATCCAATGGAACAGAAGAGGCCAGCAGTAGTGACCACTTGGTAGCCTGTGGGCTGTAGTGGCAGAGAATGAGGTTCTTGGCACATCATAATCTCCTGTGTATTTGCTTAGATGCATCACTATGAGGGGCATCATTTCAAGCTGCTATTTTACTTAGGAAAGAAAGTTAGAGACCCTCTGATGTCCCACATGGGCAGAACTAGGATTGGAAAGAGAAGAGACACAGATGCATGGCACTGAGGGAGACAGATATGCTTAGGCCGAGAGCCCTCTACAACTCTGAATTTTTTTTTTTTTTTTTTTTGAGACAAAGTCTCGCTCTGTCGCCCAGGCTGGAGTGCAGTGGCTGGATCTCAGCTCACTGCAAGCTCTGCCTCCCGGGTTTACGCCATTCTCCTGCCTCAGCCTCCTGAGTAGCGGGGACTACAGGCTCAGCCTCCCTCGCCTGGCTAATTTTTTGTATTTTTTAGTAGAGACGGGGTTTCACCGGGTTAGCCAGGATGGTCTCGATCTCCTGACCTCGTGATCCGCCCGTCTTGGCCTCCCAAAGTGCTGGGATTGCAGGCTTGAGCCACCGCTCCTGGCCAACTCTGAAGTTTTCAAGAATATTTTATTGCTCTATTGCATAGACGACAGAATGAAGGAAGTTCTCCTGGGCTGTCAGCAGTGTGCCTTGCTTGAGTCGTGATGTATGTATTCCAAGCCTGTGGCATGTTGGAACCATAAGGGACCTTCCAGCCACTGGATTCTGCCTTTGCAGATGTACATATGAGGGCTTCCCACTGAATCATCATGGGGCTGATGACAATCACTAGAAATGACATAAATCTTTCACAGAAGGGGCAAATCAGCACTTAAACTCACTAGTAGTTGACTTCTAAGCTAAATAACACCAGGTTTTATTTTGGTTTTAATCTTAAGAAAAACAGTGAAGGCAGGGGCCATGCTTGTTAATAATTGCATTGTTAACAATCATAGTGTTAATTAACTTTTAGTGATACCACAATAGTTTTCAGCTGAATTGAATGCAATTAAGTTGACAGCTTATTTTTGAACAATTTCCCACCTTCAAGTCACTTAACAAAGAAGCCTACAAACAATGTTGGCTTCTTACGTTTCTAGCAACCTCACTGACTAAACAGAAATAGGGTTTGAAAAAGCATGAGCCACCTCTGTCACCTGCATATGACAAAGGAAGTGTGTTTGTGTCTCCTGGACCCACCTAGGGACTCTGTGGGTCTGTTTTGCTTTCTGAAGCTGCATTAGTAGCATGGGGCTCATTCTCAGCTTGGGTTCTTCATACAGCGTCAGTGGGGACTAATCTAGAATTTTTCCTAATGGAATTAAGTCGAGAACCACCCTTTATAGCCGAACAGGGCCTCTTCCCAGCTGGCACCTGCTCATACCGAACCTGGTGCTTCATCATAGCTGACATTTCGTGCCTCCTCTGTCCTCGTCTACCTCCCACGTGAAGGGGAACTGGAACATTATCTTCTTTGCTATGGATGAAGGTCAAACTGTGTCTCTAACTGCTGTTCCACCTGACTGGGCTGCTCTGACTAATGATGACGAATGTTTTACGGAGGATCATGGAGAATGTGCTTCGTTTACCTTCCTAATGAGATCAGGGTTCACCCCTGAGTCCTTATTTTCTCACTTATACACGTTCCCTTGGGGTCTCCTTCTCTCTCATGGTTTTAGCTTCTCTCTGCAGGAGAGGAGTTGGTAGTGCTGTCTTTCTAAGCCTGACCTCTGCTACTTCCACAAGGTGCCCCTCACTTCTCTCTCAATGATTCCCTCACTCATTCATTTACTTATTCATCATTAAATGCACATTGATTGAATGACCACTGCAGGCCCAGCACTGTCTGTCTAGACAGCTTACCAAGACAAAGGTATGACTTCATTTTGCTGAGTCTGCTACACCCGCTTCCTCCGTCTGCACCCGCTTTTCTCTTCTCACTAAGGCATTCTCCTGGATTGAGTTCATTTTATCCTCAGGGCCTCTCCTACTACCAAAAACATCTAATCTCCTTCTAAATCAGCCTTGTCCTTCCCCCGATGTCAAGCCCAACTGTCCAGCTGTATTTACACTGACTGTTCTACAGGGCCCACATCCAATAATGAATGTAATCTCTTCCCCGACAACTTGCTCCTTCTCCAACAGTCACGGTGCTATAGCAAACCATTCTCCAATCTAGAAACCTGGGGCTCATTGCAAATTTGTCCATTTCATCCTCCCTTTCACATTCTGTCATTCCTTGATGTCTCTGGTATTGACCTCCTCTCTACTCTTGCTTCCTACTATTTGATTCAGAGCCCCAGTACCTCAGAACTTCTTGCCTATAGTACTGTAAATGATTTCTAACTATTCCTTCCTTTCCTCTAGTCCTGTCCTGCCCAATCCATTCTTTCCATTGCTGCTAGAGGAATCTTTGTAAGGTACATATTTGAGCATAGTACTTCTCTTATCTTCTATATTGGTGTCCTGTTTGCTGTAGAATGGAGTCCAAACTCCTTATTATACAAGCTACTCCATGACCTTGCCCTGCCTGCAGCTCCAGCCCCACTGCTTACAAAGTCCCACCTCACAGCCTCTGTCTGTCTGCCCCACTCCATTTGCAGCTCTTGGAATACTTGGGCTGTGTGACAACTCTATCTTTGCCCTGCTGGGCCGATTTCTACCTAGAACTCCTACCCCATCCTGATTGCCTGGCAAGAAGTTACCTCTTTGTCTCATATCATGCACCACCTCTGAAATGCTGTTACCACTCTCTCTCTTCCTGGTAGAACTGATCAATCTTGCCTGTGTCCCCCGATCCATGGTACCCTGACTGCACTCTCATCACAGCACCTGGAACACATCAGGACACTTCACTGTTATGAGCCTTAGGCTAAGTAGATGATAAATCTCTTGAGGGCAGGGGCCACATCCTCTTTGTCTTTGCATCCTCAATGCCTACCAAAGTGACATGTATTTAAAGAATGCTTGCGGGCCGGGCGCGGTGGCTCAAGCCTGTAATCCCAGCACTTTGGGAGGCCGAGACGGGCGGATCACGAGGTCAGGAGTTCGAGACCATCCTGGCTGAAACCCCGTCTCTACTAAAAAAAATACAAAAAGCTAGCCGGGCAAGGTGGCTGGTGCCTGTAGTCCCAGCTACTTGGGAGGCTGAGGCAGGAGAATGGCGTGAACCCGGGAGGCGGAGCTTGCAGTGAGCTGAGATCCAGCCACTGCACTCCAGCCCAGGCGACAGAGCGAGACTCCGTCTCAAAAAAAAAAACAAACAAACAAAAAAAAGAATGCTTGCTAAGTAAATAACAGGGCTATTTATCCTGAAAAAGAATTCTGTAGTTTGATACTTTGGTTTTTAAAAATTATTTTTGTTAGTTTGATCCATGTATTCTATTTCCCTTTAATGGACAATAAAACCAGCTTATATTTTAGCATAAGACACACATTAAGTAACTTGACTATGAGAAAAATAATAAGAGTGGACTGGAGCAAACATTTGTCCCAACCCATCCATTTTTACAGAGGTAGAAGCAGAGAAATTTAATAATGTACCATGAAATCATGTCAATAATTAATGGCAGAATTGGGACAATATTCCTGTTCTATGCCTTATTGTCCTTCTATGTTAGGAAAGCAAACTTTATTGAGCTTTGACTGTGTGCCAGTCACTGCTTTGGTCATTTGTAGACATTTTATGCCATAATTTCAGCAGACAGGTGCAGCTGCCGGGTTTACAACCCATATGTTGTGTTTACCCCTCCCACCTCTCTAAGGCTACCGTACCTGTACTGAGCACTCACATTTCTTCCTTGGGTCACTATGCCATATTGCCAGGTCACTTTTCTGGTCTTTAGCATCTCATGAATTGCCTTCTGAGCCTTCCTTGGTTCTTGACCTTGACTATGCTAACTCCCCTCTAAAGTCTCTTCTTTCCCATCATTGGCTTTGTCAGATTTAAATTCCTAGGACAGGTTCAACAGTCCGTCTGTTTCTCCCTTGCTAGTGTATTCTGGCCTCTCCTATGGCTTTCTCATCAGGATGACTGTTCCCCGCACGGCAGACCCTTAGTTCTCTTCCGCCTGTTATCCAATTTTTCCATTTACTCATGAAGCACCATTGGGCCCCAGACACCTCTTTCTCTCTATGTGAAAACCATCAAAGGGTTTATTGTCTCAAAGTAACTTAGGTTGTGAGATCTCAGAACTGTTTAGAGAACTAGACTAACTTTATTATTTAGAATGAAAAGATAATTATTTAGCATGATGCTGTGGGAAGCTGAGAGTGGCTAAAACTATGACCAAAATGTGAAGTAAAAACAGAGTAAAAGTACAGAGTAAAAGAGGACATTATAGTAATGGCCGATTTGAGAATTACAAAGATTTGGGGAAATCCATATTGCTCATATTATTCACATATTCAGAAAATGTGGACAATAGAATATTATAATGACAGTTAGATATAAATTTAATTTAAAAATATCAAGTCCAGGTGCAGTGGCTCATACCTATAATCCCAGCACTTTGAGAGGCTGAGGTGAAAGGATCGTTTAAGACCAAGAATTCAAGACCAGCCTAGGCAACTAGGCAACATAGGGAGACCCTGTCTCTATATTGCCTAGGCTGGTCTTGAACTTTTGGCCTTAAACGATCCTTTTGTTTAAAAAATAAACACATTAGGTGGGCACTGTGGTGTGTATTTGTAGTCCTCGCTATTTAGGAGACTAAGGTGGGAGGATCACTTGAGCCCAGGAGTTTCAGGCTGCAGTGAACTATGATTGCATGACTATACTTTGGCCTGGGTGACCCTGGCCAGCAAGACCCTGTCTCTTAAAAAATCAAATCTACAAAACATAGCTCTTTGAAAAGCGCTGGACATTCAGGAGAGATGAGAGGTTTATACTGGGTTTAATATGTTGGGAATGCACATTCTGTGTCCTCTTATACAAGAATGTGCCTGAAATATGCCCCATTCTTAGAGGGTTTCAGTTAAGTAAACCACGTGTTATATGGGATAGCAAACAATTGATGCTGATTTCTTTTTCTCTTCAGCAGCTGTTTCAACTCATGTACACAATCTATCAGTAAGTTCTCTAGCTTGTCAGCTTCACGAACTCTATGGAGAGAAATAACATAAAACAAGGAAAAATGGAAAACTGCAAACAATAAGTCACATTTCCTGGGTTCTTACTCTGGCAGGCACTTCATATCGTGCCATTTAATCCTCACAACAACCATGTGAAGTAGGCTCTCTTACCATCCTATTTTACTAATGAAGTAACTGAAGAGTTAGAGATGAAAAGTAACTTAGCCCCAGTCACGTAGTCACTGGGTGGCAGAGTTAGGATTTTAAACCTACTTTTGAACCTAATGTTCTTAGTCATTGTTTGTTTTACTGCCCCCAAACACAGTAGGGTTTGAAAATGGCCAAGTGTAAACCTACAAAGGCCCCATCTCTGATTGCTAAGAAAACGAACAGTCACTTCATGTGGAGTCCAAGCTTTGCCATCTGATGATGCTTAACACACGGGTCCTGTACTGTTGTAGGGAACGTCATGAGCTAACAAATGAAAAGTAAGACAAGAGAATTTCCTGACATTAAGTGGGAATTTGTACCCAGAACATGGATATTTCTCAAGCCAAAAGGAAAACCAAATAATTAACATTGAGTGAAAAATGTAATGAAAAGCAAAAATCAAATCAAACCACACCCATAAAAGTTACCTAGGGCTGAAGAAATAAATCAGAAAATAAACAGAAGAAAATTTGTCTCCCTCATGAAACGTGGTTATGGGGAGGTACCCCGACCCACACAGCTGTCAATATTTCTGTGGATCATAAATAACCTCTCAATTGTCTGGGCAGTTGAAGATGAACTGCTCCTGTCTCAGTCTGTTCATAGAGCAGTTTCTAGGTGTGCGGGTATCACACCCGGGCTTTCATCTTTTAAGACTTTTGAGTTCTAAGCCTGTGTGTTTCTTCCTTTACATCACTCTTCCTTTTAGGAAGATTAGAAAAACATGTATGTTTTCTCACTTTGTTCCCCAGACCATTTGTTCTTTCATTTTTCTTAAAATGCTCTCCACTTTCAAGAGCTTTCTGTACTAAAAAAAAGTGCTCTCACATACTTGACCTATAGGTTTGAAGAACCACCCAGAGACATATTTAAGAGTTAACTTTGAGATTTCTGAAAATAGAAATTATATTCTTAAAGTACTTGTAAAGAGAGAAGTCATAAATAGTGGTGACAGCAATCCAATTTAGGGGAGAGGAGAACTACCTCAAAAGTTCTGAAACTTTAAAGAAATATTAACAAAGGTTATCAAATAGTTCAAAGAAATACCAATAAACTGAAAATTTCAAAAAATCAATATACCAAATAATCAAAATAACCATTAAAAATGTTGATAAGGACTTAATGAGAAAATTTACCTCACCGAAACCATTTACTGTAATGCCACAAGCCTCCTGATTTTATGATTTATGGCCAATATTTTATACTGCCCCTTTCTTTTTTCCATAATGAAAACAGATTTATGGTATAAAAGCTAGTGGAAATCCAGAAGAGAATTTATGCATTTTTGAATCCAAAACTAAAAAGGAACAGATGAGTATAAAATACCACTATTATATTCATCATCATTATTGCCTATTTTTATTAAAGCCACTGCTTTTTCCAGGCACGTAGGACACTTTTAAAATAAAATTGCTCCATGTTTAAACTTAAAGACTTGGTACAATTGACTTGCAGAAGCAATTGCTCTTCTGAACGTTTATTATCCCTTGGACCCAAATCATATAAAGCCTTGGAGTGCTTGATTCAAAGGCAAATGTTACGGTAACGCTTTCTCATTCTCAATTCTACAGAGTAAGTAGATTTCATTGTGAAATAGAATGGTTCAGTTGGCATTTTTGGAGTTTTGGATTGATTTGCCTCATCTGGGAATTGGAGTACAGGAGCAATGAACAAGGTAGAGTTTACGCAGAAACCAAATACTTTCCTTAGGATGATTAAAAGGAAAGTTTTTACCTATGTGACTTGTGAGGTGAGTTATCACGTTGTGTGGGCTAGAAAAAAAGCTCTCCACTCATTAGTCTTCATACTCATTTAGTTTTACACAGTGAGTTATAGGTGCTCTTTTGTGGCCAGGTGCGGTGGCTTAGGCCTATAATCTCAGCACTTTGGGAGGCTGCAATGGACAGATCACTTGAGTTCAGGAGTTTGAGACCAGCCTGGCCACTATGGGGAAACGCTGTCTCTGCTAAAAATACAAAGATTACCCGGGCATGGTGGCACGCGCCTGTGGTCCCAACTACGTGGGAGGCTGAGGCAGGGGGATGGCTTGAGCTCAGGAGGTGGAGGTTGCAGTAAGCCAAGATCACACCACTGCATTCCAGCCTGGGCAACAGAGTGAGACTCTGTCTCAACAACAACAACAAACAACAGCAACGACAACATAAATTTTGTTTTTTTAACCAAATAGTTTTCCTTTTTGTTTTGGGGGAAGTGTATCAGGTAAATAACAGACATAGTTTTCCACCTTTGTCCTATTTCAACAGTCTCCATTCCCACTGAAGAAAAACCTCATGGTGAAGGGCATTTTTGGAAGTCCATGTCTCTACTGTCACTCAGCATCAAGTCACTGAAGCTGTTGGGCATTCCTCTATGTTCTCAGGAGCCCAGACTGTGATTCCCAGCAGAGAAATAGGCCCTCAGGTCTGGCTGCTACCCCCTCTTTCCCTCTGCTCACCTCTAATTTAGTCAGAATTGGCTCTGCTGGCCCAGTCCCTGCAGATATCCTGGATGCAAACTACCTGCCGGCCTGGCTTCTGCATACCGCTTCCCTGGAGTCTCTCTTTGGGATATTGCACAAACTGCTTAAGACCCAAAGCTGACTGCTCATTAGAGACCACTCCTCAGCTGCAGCAGCCTTTCAGCTTGAATTCTTACCCCCTTATTTTCTGAGATTCCAAGTTTTTGTTTACCCCCACGAGCAGGCTGCCTCTCGGGCCATTGCTAGAAACACTATGCCTTGGTTTATCATCAACAGAGCCAACCAAGATGACTGCCTAGCGAAGGCCCTTCCCACATTGAATTTAATTTCCTTAGTTATAGATAATTATTTTTTTGAGATAGGGTCTTGCTCTAGTGATTAGACTGGAGTGCAGTGCACAATCGCCATTCACTGCCGCCTTGGCCTCCTGGGCTAAAGTGATCCTCCTGCCTCAGCCTCCTGAGTAGCTAGGACTACAGGCAAATGCCACCATGCACCTGTATTTGTTTTTTTTTTTTTTTTTTTAAAGATGGGGTTTTATCAGAAAAATATGTTTTTAGCACTTACTATGTATCTGGCTCCATGTGTTCACATTTCTGCACCTCAGTTTCAGAAATAGAACTGCTTTAGGCACAATTCCAAAAGCGAAATAGCCTGAATATTTGTTGGGGTGAGAGTGTTTCAAAACCAAGTCCATATTTGGCGAGGACTGACCAGAGAGAGGTCAATTTCTTCCTAATGGCCCAGTCCAGACAGCATCCTGGGCATGGGCTTCTTTTCACCACAGTTCACTTCTCGCTGAGTGATTAAAATATTTCTAGATAAATTAAAATTATTCTTTTAGTCCTTTGAGTGTCCAAGGCAGGTCTTGTTTTCTGCAATTCTTTGCTCCTGCAGCCACACTTTACAATTCCGGGGGTGCTGTTCACATGATAGAAAGTCTAAGACAGGGCAGTGCTTCTCAGACAATCTCTGGCAAAAGACCAGTTTTTTAAAAAATTCAAATCCATCAAGAGCCAAATGTTTGTAAAGAAAATTATTAGAAAATTAAAAGAGAAAAATATAAGCCCCTGTTTTAAAAATTGATTCAACCGATATAAAATTACTTATGTCAATTTGCCATAAGAGTTTTTAATGCTTAATTTCAATTTTTTATGTCTTTCTTTGAGCACTGGTGACAAATTTCTGGACCACTCCCAGTCAATATGCCACCCTTACAGGTCTAGGTCATAGATTCTGTGCGAATGGTGCCCCCTACCGGTGTGCAGTGCAGTTTAACTGAATGTCAGAGAATGACTGCAGAAAGTATACAAATGTCAAAAAAACAACAAAAAAAAAACGTGGGCAGCAAGAACTCTCAAATGAGGCTTTGGCATGATAGGCAAATTAATGGATTATAGACACAATACAGGCATTACTGTCCTTATTTCAACCTTATAGCTGAGCCTTGAGACCAATTTGGAGTTGGGACTTCACATTCATGCTCGTTAGTGATTCAGTGCCACTGGCAGCGAATGAGACCTTTTTCAGTTAACTCAGATATTCTGGCTGAAGTCCAACCCGGGTAATTGCCTTGGCCTACATGAATGTCTCTCACCACCGAAATTATACTTCCTCTCTTAAACTACCGTGTAAGATCACAGTCTGCCTTTGAATAGCTGCCATTGTAAGCTTTAGAGGTAACTACCTTTTCCTGCCAGGTAAAATAATTTTAAAATGCACTGTGTGTGTGTATGCGTGTGTGTGTGTATTTCTCTATGAGGCTTATGAACATATAAATGGCTTCTCAAGGAAGAAACTGTTAGGTAAATGTACCGTCAGATTGACACTTTTATTAGAACTAGAGTTTCACTGGACATTTGCACAACAAGGCTAAGGGGACCATGGAACTGAGTTTTCTGTAAATCAGATGTGAATGCCAATAATTGCAGGGTTGGGACAGGCATGATTAAATGCATGGGTTTTAAAGTGAGACTTTAGTTTGATTATAGATATTTCGTGGGACAGCATCATTAAAAAGAGACTTAAAAGAGTTTTAAGAAAAGTTTAGGGCATACATCTATTCAAGGCTTCCACCCTCTCCACAATTTTGGTGCTTCTATTCTTTTCTTGTACAGTTGGTGTAAAAAGGGCTGTAAAAGTATAACTGAATATTCATTTAAAAATAAAAATAGTTTCTTAGATTTTTTTTTCTTTTTGATTCTGATTCCACATTGTTGTCAGTCATTTTTCTAACACATATTCTTGATATGTTGATGAAACACCTACACTGGTCATCATGATTGCTCATTAGAGTAAGTCTGGACTCCTTCTGGGCATTCAAGACCCTGCAGGAGGATCTGTCCCTATTTCAATTACCCAACATCATCTTCATTACATCCCAGTATGAACTTTCACCAGAGTTCTGCTCATCAAAGAACTTCTCTAACTGGCTCTAGCCCTTCTCACTTCTAAGGTCTCATGACTTACAGAGCTACTCAAAGTGGGAAATCCTTTCCTCCTCCTCTGTCCCTTTAACCTTAAATCCTTGTCCACCTTTAATCTCACCTTTGGGCGATTCTTTTCCTAAGTTCCTCTCACTTTTATTTGCATCATAGGATTTAGACTTTAAGAACATCTCTCTTTTAATATTTACTGGCTATTTCATGTGCATGAACTCCACCTTCCTAATGAAGTGATGTACTCTTCATAGGCATGAGTGAAATAAAAAAAAATATAATTTCCCCCCTTGTTGTACAGAAAGCCTGGGTAATCCTCCCCTCCACTTCCCATTTGTCACTCCTGTCTCTTCTGTCATCTGGGGGAAGTTGTGCCATAAAGACACCATACTGCCTTCTTAGGTGTTTTTTGTTGTTGAATTTTTTTTTTTTTTAACCCTTAGAAAGAAGCATCATTGGCTATTGTGAATGCCTAGACAACAGACTGGCAAAATTTTTCTGTAAAGAGCCAGACAGTAAATATGTTAGGCTTTGCAGGCTACATGATCTCTGTTGCAACTACTCAGCTCTGTCCTTCCAATGCAAAAGCAGCCGTTGAGAATGCTGAAACCAATGAGTGTGGCTATGTTCCAATAACATTTTATAGACATTAAAATTTGAATTTTGTACAACTCCTACATGTTACAAAACAGTATTCTTCTTTTTAACATTTTAAGACATTTTAAAAATGTAAAAACCATCCTTAGCTCAAGAGCCATACAAAAGCAGATGGTGGACTGAATTTGGCAAGAGCCATGGTTTGCTGACCTCTGACCTAGATCACTGTTTGCTAAGTTGTGGTCTCTCAACATCTGCATCAAAATCACTTAGGGTTAAGAGTTGATAGAAAATATAAATTATGGAAGCAGTGAAGGAGAATTTCTGAAGAAATGAAGGCTATTAACCAATAGTTGTGGCTCACCACATCAAGAATGGTTAAGATGGGCTGGCCTTTGGAGTTAGTATTTGAGAATCAGTAAGCAAGATTTTAACAGGAAGGGGGAAGGATAGAGCGGTTCCTTGGAGATCCATTTTATAAGACTCACAACCCAAGAGGGGCAGCATCAACAGCAGAGACTCCATGCTTGAAATCAGCATTTTAGAAATATTTTAGATGCTGAAAATACAAAACTCAGGGTTTCCAAGTGTTTACATTTAAAATACTTGTTATTGAGAATATCAGTAGATGTGGCAAATCTCTATTTAACTTGAAGTCAGTGAAAGTAGAAATACACTCATGGGGAAGGAAAAAAACTCTCATTAAATATAATGTACATGAGACTAAAATGTAACTAAGAAATGATGTTTATGATTCTGCCCACACTGAAAATCTCTGTAGCTGAGGCCTTTGTTACCTATGGTGAATTCCGGAGTAATTATTTCATTATGAAGACACAGCTTTGAAGGGCAGATATAACATATTTCTTGGATAACTTCATTTACCTAATACACTAGATTATAACATAAACATCCTCTAGGAAGGTGGAGACCATCTGGAATCTCATGCCCACAGGGGCCTTTCAGCCAGTGCAAATCAATTCAGGTTGGAATCTGGCTCTGCCTGAGTAGAGTAGATTTGATGGTTTCTGATCTATTGACCGTCATTATACAGATTTTGCAACTTACTCCCAAACTCAAAAGAAATGGATGAGGGGAGTGAATGGGAATGGCCTGTTAAATGGGGGTTCTAACTTCCAATACCAGCCAAGATTTATGGAGCACAGGTTTTGCACCAGGCACTGTGCTAAGTGCTCTATGCGGATTTTCTTGTTTAGTCGTCATAATTAGCACACCAAGAGCTACATTAGAGTTAAGGAAACTGAGGTTTGGAGATCCTAAGACACGTGGCAGATCACACAGGCCAAGTGAACACCAAGATTTGAACTTGGGTCCTGTGTCCTAACAACCATACTGGGCTGCCTCCCAACACCTTCACTTTGCAAGGAAATCAGGCTTTGGTTGGTTTTCTTTCACTGTAGCTGAGGAAGAAACCGGATACTGGGCTCTGTATGGATTCTGGACAAATGGGTTGAGCTTCACATCAAAAAGGCCAGCACTATGGTGTGGCACTGTGTGAGGTCAGGAGGACACAGCCTGTGGTCCTGCAAGGACACTGAGCCTGTGTGACAGCTCTGGATCACTCTGCCAAGGAGGGATAGGCTGTTTTGGCCAACTTTTACAGTAATGTTTGTTTTGGAACCAGTAAGCCAGGTTCCTAATAGGAAGGGACAGTGACAGAGAAGGGTCCTTGTGATCTATCTTACAAGACCTCCAACCAAAGTGGGAGACACCAATAGAGGTCACTGCAGGTGTCATAAGAGAGAGCTCCTGGATTCTGGCAGAAATGGCCAAGAATGTCAGGTGAAAACTGAGACTCCAGACACAGACTCAGAGGATCTCTAGCCATTCTTGGCCAAGAGGTCCACCAACATCTAGTAAACAGGGATTAGTGACCCACAGAAAAACCACAGTTAGAACATGGTTCTAATAAACATTCAGTTAACAGTGCCTACGTTAACTGTTAGTAAACTGCATATATCTGAATCAACGCATTCTCCCTGTTTTTAGTCCTTATTAATTTCTCAAGTTAAAGAATGCCTTCAAGTATCACTCAGGGGAATAGCACTAGAACTAATTAGACCAAACACTGTGCTCATCTCATCATGCCTGATGAGGCAGAGCAGAAAAATTCTCCATAACACTTCAGGGCACTGTTTTGAATTGCAATAAAGTGTTTTCAGACATTTTGGAGTTAAGAGTATAATGCTACTTTTATAATATAACATTGATAATTTAAAGTCTACATAGGGTATACAGAGTTATTTTTATAGCATAATATAGTATTTCTAAAGGATTAGAGTGATAAGTCCATTTTCAAATCCCTTCCTTTAGAATATGATTTTATTTCTCTATTACAATCCATATTGTTAAGCATTTTACCAGAGGTGTATATAAGTTTTAAAAACTTTGTGTTGCTACTGAATATGCAATTTTTTTTTTAAAGAATAACTTTTGTCTTACACATGTGAAACTGAAGTTCACATTTTTCATCTATCAGTCTGATACTTGTTTTTAATGATTTTCCAAATTTTGGAAGGAGTCAGTTGAAATTCTAGGCTCATAAGCTAAAATATCAAAGAGGACCTCCTTATTTATTGACACTTTGAGGGGCAGTTTGGGTAATTCATTCTTCTGAGGTAAAAAGAGAAACAATTGGAAGGCCCCTATTTCATTAGCCTGATGCCAGCTCAGATTCTGAGTATCTTTTGGTTTCTGTAAAAACCCTGGAAGTGTGACTTTCCTTCCATGTGACTGACTGTCTCAGAAGTTGACTTGTTCACAGTTGCCTCATGTGCCTTCCTCAGGCAGTATTTTAGTGTGTTCAGAAGCATCACTAATTGATTTTCACAAACTCCTGCAGTTCAGAGATGTTCGCTGAAGTAAGCTTTCTCAGGAGCCTTGGGAGGGTGGTCTTTAGTAATTTCCCATAAATCTCTTCCACTAAATTAGGGGACTCTGTCACTGGGCCAGGATCAGTCGTTCAAGGGTCAGCCTGCATGCTGGAATATGTAAACTTTAATTTGAATGTGAATCACTTGGGAGATCATGTTGAAAAGTATATAATGATTCAATAGGGTCTAAAGTGGGATACAAAATGACTTGGCCTCCCAGGTACTGAGGACCACACCTTAAGGAGCCAGGTGCTGCCATAAGGTTACTGAGAAGACTCGGCAAGCCTTGCCTGCAGCCGAAAGAAAAGATAGGAGCAACAAGAGTAGAGAAGCTAACTGGTGGTGGGAAAGGGTCAGAATAGTCCTCCAGGGAGAGGAATACTCCTGGAAATTCTGGATGGGATGGGTTTTGGGATTGTGTGCCTGTCCCCTACAGCAGGGTGTTTTCGCACTCCTGGTCCCTGGGCTCTAAACGCCAGTAAGAATCCGATCAGTACAACAACTGATGAAAAACAGCTTCAACGAAAAACAAATTCCATTCATGCACTCTTGAAATTAAAATGATATCTGACAGATTCTTAATGTTTTATTTCACCAGATAAGTACTGTAACACTTTTATGCATCCCTAAATGTTTTTTTTTCAACTGGACAAATATGGTGAGTTCTTCCACTGTATGTTACTTGCACCATCTTCAAATAGCCTCCCTCAAGTTTGCTAACATAAATGAAAAGGTCCTCCCTCCTTCCCTACCCCTGAAGTAAACAAGCTCTCTTTTCCCTCAGTTGATCCTTTTCCCTTTGTTGGACACAAAGGGAAGTCTTTGAAGGGACTTTATGCTGAGTAAAGAATGTAATTTGGATGTGTTGGGAACTTAGGGTATGGTAGAAGTCCAGTTGTTGACTGAATAGCTGGACTTGTCTCCTTAAGCCTGCAACGTAGTTCTTACAAGTATATTTTTAAGGATTTTTACTTCCAAATCTAATATAGAGGGGTTTCCCCCGACCATAATACAACCTCAAAATGACCCTGGATAGTTACAAACGCATCCCTGGTGTTTGGGGCAGGGTGAGATGGCTTTGAATCAGGAACCATTGTTAAGAGGTATTCCACAAGAAAAAAAAAAATCCACAGAGGCCAAAAAGCAAGAAATCCACATATTTTAAAGGTATATTGTTGGAAAGTAGGTAGCTTCAAACAAAATTGGTGAGCAAATTCATTAATTTAATAGTATTTTCTGACAAGAGCAAGTAGTAAAACATTGTTTGCTAGATACTAAAATGTATTCATGTAGGAACAATGTAATCTTGCTTGTATCCTCTGTTAATAGGATGATCCTTAGTTCATGAACAAATAGAAGTTGAAAGTCATATATGACTGTTGCTGGGTTTATAACAATTTTTAAAACTGCAGTATAATTAGGCCAGATAACATGGTTTTATAATATAAAAACATAATACTAAATTTATTCATGTTTCACAATATATGTGAGCAAGGCTATTTGGGGAAACACATTGTCCCCTCAATTACCAGGTAATTGTTGTGTGGACTCAGAGATTCGGTGATCATTTGGTGTGTGCGGGTAAGGTGAAATTACTTGGTCTAGCACTCCATTTACAATTTATTAAAGGACTAGGCATCTTTCAGTCCAGAAAGCACAATGTGTCTTTCTGGGATTTTCCTGAGAAGTTCTGAAGAAAAATGGTAACCCTGATGTTGTGACTTAACAACAAACCTGGACCTGAAGAAATGATAAGGATTCTTACAGGGCTGCTGGGAAAATGTGAGGTGCTGGGACAGTATTTCTGGAAGAAGTCATGTCTGACCTGAATTCACAAGGATAAATAGAAATCTGCCAAAACACGTAGGTTTTTAAGATAGGAAGAAATACTTTGCAATGACAAAGATATATAAAACGACAGCTCTTTGCTACTAGGAGAATATAAATGCCATGAAGGCAGAGGTTTTTATATGTTTTGTTCACTGCTGTATTATAGAGCTTCAAGTGGTATCTGAAATACAGCAGAGGATCAGTGAATATTTATGGAATGAAGAATGAGTTAATTGCTATAAGTCAGGTGAGATGAGGCTAAAGAGACTGGTGTGGACCAGATGATGAAAAATTTGGATGTAAGAGAAAAGGTCTGATCTTTGCCTTCTAGAGGCCATGGAGAACCACAGAGGAGGTGTATTAAGAGGGGGAAATAAAATAGTAAAAGTAGATACAATCATGTCGGTGGCCATGATTGTGGTGGTGAGGTTACAGAATGATAAAACAAAAAGGTTAACAAGCAACACAAGCTGGGTAATCTCAGTTTTTGAGGAGTGGACAAAGAATGCACTAAAGGAGTCTGAAAAGACGCAGAGAACTAGGAAGACCTCTAAAAGATACGAGCATCCCAGAAGCCGTAGGAGGAAATATTCTGGAAGAAATGAGAAATATTCATTCGACAAATAGAAAGCCAACAGAGAGCATTTCCGACAGTGGGACGGGGACTGAAACCAGACAGCAGTAGATTGAGAGGTGCAAGGCAGAAAAGGAAGTCAGATGTTAAGTAAAGTTTATTCCTCCAAGAATCACTATCTTTCTGATTTATGGTGGGGTAAATGTAGGCCCATACTTGGATAATCTTTCAAGAAAGTTGGCCCAGGATGAAAGAAAAGAGAAAAAGCCATGGCTGGAGGGGAAAGCAGAATCAATAAAAAGTTCTTAAAGAATGGGATAAATTAGAGCAGGTGTATAGGCTAAAGGTGAGGTGCCTGAAGAAAAAGGAAGTTATAATAGGGTCCAGGATAAAGGGAATGATGATGAAGTGGTTCCCTGAGCAACTAAGAGTGACTTCCTTCCAGAGCAAGGTGAAGTTAGTGTCTTTGAGTAGAGGACCTATAAATTTTCTTTTGAAGCCAGAGGGAAAGAAGGATGGGCCTAGGTAGAAGGTAGTTTCCTTGGCATGAGGGAGAGAAACTTATCTGTAAGTACTTGGGATGGTGGCATATTAAATTAGCTTCAGCTAAATGTGGATCTAAAGCATGTGTTTTAGTGGTCATGAATGTTTTCATTTTATATTCTTTATATAAGTTTGCAGATTTACATGCCAAGTGGCAAGTGGGATATAGCAGGCCCTGCAAATCACTTTAGATCACTGGCAAGTGTGGTATGGGGAGGTTTTTGATACATGAAAAAAAAAAAATACATAGCTAAAATGCAGTATTAATCCCAAATTTATAGCCATTTAACTATAATGGATTCATCTATGCTTCCCTTGCTAAATTATATTCCAAATTTTTAGTGGAAGTATCACTTTGGTACACCATTTTCCAATCTACTAGCAGAAGATGTTTTGTAACATAAAAACTGCTTCTGAACTGAAATGCATTATAATGCTCATTGCAACCCACTCTCCTGGAAATATAAAACTGATTTATCTAATGCACTACAAAATTCTCCATAAATATACCACACAATATGAAATAATGTTAATTAGGATAGGCAAAACATAATACATTTTCTTTAAATTTTAGAGCAATTTGCATAACTTTCATTAATGTGGTATAATAACTGCAATTATTTCCATTTGCACTTTTTGGTAGAATTTATATTCATTATAAGTGTATGGTTTCATATTCCACAGTATGAAAAATGAACATGACTTTATAAGGCTTTATAGCAAGATACTGCTATAGGTGATTTCATTCATTTATTCAAAAAGTAAGAGCCTACTCATGCAGGCACTGTGATTCAACAGGCTTCATGGCAACATTTTCAGTTAGCCATCTGGAATTCTCTTGTACATAACTTTAATTGCACCTACTCCATTTAAATTTCTGCTCTCATGCATAAGCAATGAACACTCCAACAGCAGAGCACATTTTTGACATGACCAGCATAATTTCTAAAATAAAATTTATTACAGTATAGTGGCAGAGAGTGAGGAATGTGATTTTTTTTTTTTAAGTTTTAAAATTTATAGAACCAGGGGAATTTGAGACTTACTTGGCAAAGTTATTGTATACTGGTTATTTTTAGATTTGAGTTTTGCTTTTTAAAAAAGTCTCCAATGAAAGAGAGTAAGATTCCCTCCCTCCACTTAAAAATAATTTGAATAAACTGATTGAACATATTTTACATAATAGTAAATTTGACCATCCTCCTGTAGCTTTAGAATTGTTGGCTGTAACCATTACTACTAGTTTTTCTTCTTCCCTCTGACATTTGTTGAAATCCCAAATTTTGCTACTGCCATGTGTTGTCTAAGGTAAGTAAATTTTGGGCTGCATGCTTAAGGAAAGTACTGCTGTTGATTAGAAGGGGGCAGGAAATAGGTTTATAGAAAAATACATAGTAAACAAACTGTTTGATGTGGTTTGGCTGTGTCCCCACCCAAGTCTCATCTTGAATTGTAGTTCCCATAATCTCCACGTGTCATGGGAGATAATTTTATCATGAGGATTGTTACCCCCATGGTGTTCTTGTGATAGTGAGCTCTCATGAGATCTGATGGTTTTATGAGGGACTTTTCCCCCTTTGCTTGGCACTTCTCTCTCCTGCTGCCATGTGAAGAAGGACATGTTTGCTTCCGCTTCTGCCATGATTGTAAGTTTCCTGAGGCATCTCCAGCCCTGCAGAACTGTGAGTCAATTAAACCTCTTTCCTTTATAAATTACCCAGTCTCGGCAGTTCTTTATAGCAGTGTGAGAACAGACTAATACTCTATTTTTTTTACAACTCCTCTCTTCTGGAGCCCCCAACTCATAAAATACACAATTGTAACTAAGCCTGTGAATCCAGAAACATTGAGAACCCTAGGGTTTTTTTTTAGCATAATATGGACATTACAGGATATCTTCAATTTAACAAAGGGTAGTTGGTGGTCAGAAAAGTGACACACTCAAAGTAAACATGTGAATTAGCAGCACAGATTATACTAGATATCTGGTATTATGGTTCCAGTTAAATGAGTTTTCCTTATCTAATTCAGGTAAGACTATATCTTTTTTTTCTGAGTGAGGGCACTGTTGTATGGAAGGATTTACAGTCACACAACTGGTACAATTTGTGGGTTTATAAGGTTAATCTGTTGTTACCCATTAGTGTTAAACTCCATAAGAACAAGAACTTATCTTGTTAACTGGATGTTCCCATATTTATAACAGCACCTGGCACATTTATAGAATGAACAAAGAGGAGGAAGAGAGACAAATTAGACAAAGACTTGATACATGACCAAAGAGAATCGAATGATGATAGGGTGCTTGAAAAGCCCAGACAGAAGACAGTCAGTAGAAAAATAGTTTTGTTCATTTTTGTACACTCAGCTGCATTATTTGACTCACACATGCATCTTCCTGATTTTGTTTTGTGACTGTTCTTCTCTCCCTGGTGTCATAACAGAATAAAATAATTCAACAAATATGCATGCCAAGCTCTGAGGAGAAAAATGGTATGTAAGATACATTCCTTGTTCTTGAGGGAAATTAGCTACTTTAAATAAGGTATTTAAAAAACAGTAGTTTCTCTGAATTGGCATTTCTGTATATCTCCACTCGAACAATTACATTTATACTGATAACTGATGAAGGTAAATGTTAACATATTCCTTATGCATTTAGGTGTGCATTTAAGGTGTTAGAGACGGGGGTAAATAATATTAGAAACTGAGGTAAATAACAGGTTAATACAAAATCGATAATTAACAATTATATCCTGTGTATTAGTCTGTTCTCATGCTGCTAATAAAGACATACCTGAGACTAGGTAATTTATAAAGAAAAAGAAGTTTAATGGACTCAAAATTTCACATGGCTGGGGAGCACTCACAATCATGGCAGAAGGAGAAAGGCATGTCTTACATGGCAATAGGCAAGAAAGAAAAAGAACCAAGTGAAAGTGGAAACCCCTTATAAAAACATCAGATCTTGTGAGACTTACTTTCACAAGAACAGTATGGGGGAAACCACCTGCATGATTCAGTTATCTCCCACCAGGTCCCTCCTACAACACATGGGAATTATGGGAGCTACAATTCAAGATGAGATTTGGGTGGGGACATGGCCAAACCATATCATCCTGTTATACACATAGATTTGCCATCTGTAAACACACTTCAGCTGTCCATCTTTCATCAATATTTAGAAATGGCCAACAGACATATTTTTAAATAAAACAGATAGATATATTTCTTCCAAATACTTAAGTGATATGTGTTTGCAGGATGGGGTTAGAATGGTACAATGTACTTTTTGTTGCTTTATGTTATTTTATTTTTACATTTTAGATTCAGGGGGTACATGTGCGGGTTTATCATATGGATATATTGTGTAATGGTGAGCTTTGGGCTTCTAGTCATGGTTCTTTTTTTTTTTTTTTATTAAAGAGGGACTGCAGTTTAAAGTTTTTTATTTTTATAGTATTTGAGCTTCATGATAATCTAAACACAACTAACTTATCTTCAAGAATCTCCTCCATACAATGAATGCAATTTCCCTGCCTCTAAGCTCCAAATGAAATGAGGTCTAAAATATTAAGAACAATAGCTCCTTCTATTGAAACTTACCACAAACAACATTTCATCACTTAACATTGGCACAAATAGGAATATTAGTTTTTATTTTTTATGGATTTCTCGGTGCTTGGAATTTTGATGATAAGAAGTTGATCTCATATGAGTTGAATGGGAGAAAATAAAGATCACCCAGGATAATAATGAAGAGACAATGTGTATTCCACCTCATCCCTGAATATATATAAAAACATAGTACATGCAAATAAATGTACTCTACCGATTTGAACATGAAAGAAGCTTTGTTTTCAAGTGACCAAAACACTACTATTGACTTCTTACCAATTAGTCAACCAATTTTTTAAAAATTGAGTTTACTTACAACTGACTTGACTGGTCACTTTAGCTCCAAATATTTGATCCTGTTGCCAAATCCAAAGCTACCTTCTCCATTCTATTTTACTCAGCACTTGGCACAACAGCTCACGCCTTCCATCTTGAAATGTTTTCCTTCATAATGCTACTAGGACATTGTTTTTCTTCTTCCTCACAAGTTATGTGTTTTTTGCCTTTTGCTGGTCACTCTTCCCCTTCCTGACATTTAAAATTGGAGGTTCCTAGTCCTCAGAATGTTTCTCTTCTTTATTTGCACTCATTTCCTAGATATTCTCATTCAGTCTCAGCTTTAGACATACTCCCCACATGCCAGCCATCTCTGCATGGATGGCTAAAAGGCATCTCAAGCTTAACATGTCCCAGACTGGACTCTCGGTTCCCCATCCTGTCTCCTGTGACCATTTGCATGTATCATAGTCATTATATAAATAAAGGGCAACTTTGTTTGAGTTTTTTAGGTTAAAAATTTTGTAGTCCTCTGGGTGTGGTGGTGCATGCCCATAGTACCAGCTACTGGAGAGACTGAGGTGGGAGGATTATTTGAGCCCAGGAGTTCGAGGCTAGCCTGGGTAAAATAACGAGAACCTGTCTCAAAGAAAAAAAAATCTTTGAATCTTCTCTTTTTCTTATATCTCCCATGATGTCCATCAGTAAATCCTGTGGCTCTGCTTTTAAAATATATTTACAATCCATTTCTTACCACATCCATTCCTACCAATCTCCTCCAAGCTTTCTTCATCTCTCATTTGAACTGCAGTGGGAACCAGCTCGCCTGCCTGCCTGTTTCCATCCTTGCTCACCAACAGTCTATTCTCAACACAGCAGCTAGCAGGAGCCTTTTAAAATGTTATATCCTATCACTCCTCTGCTCAGATACTCAACTCGGCTCAGACACTCAGAAACTTGTTTCATTCAAAGGTGAAACCAAAAGTCCTTTTTCTGGCCCATGGCTACACAAGATTCCACATTACCTGCCTCCCTACACCTCCAACAATCTCTTGGACCTCCTCTACCATTCTGTCTCTTCCTCACTTAGCTTTAGTCACCTTAGCTCCTTGTCATGGCTTGTCTACATCAAGCACAGCCCTGCCTCAAGGCCTTCTGTTTGCCTGGGCAATTCTATCCTGGATATCTCTACAGCTTGCTCACTCACTTTCTTTAGATTTCTGCATAGATGTCTTTCCCCGTCCACTCTTTCTAAAGGAGAACTGTCTGACAAAGTTTCCAGGAACATACAATGGAGAAAGGAAAGTTCAGTAAATGGTGCTGGTAAAACTGAGTATCTACATGCAGAAGAATGAAATTAGACTATATCTCTCACGATATACAAATATCAATTCAAAATGGCTCAAAGACTTAAATGTAAAACCTGAAACTATAAAACTACTAGAAGAAAACACAGGGGAAAAGTTCTAAGACACTGGTCTGGGCAGTGATTTTTCAACATGACCTCAAAAGCCCAAGCAATAGAAGCAAAACTAGACAAATAGGGTTACATCAAACTAACAAACTTCCGTGCAGGAAAGGAAACAATCAACACAATGAAGTGACAACATGAAGGATGGAAGAAAATATTTGTAAACTGTACATGGATAACGGGTTCATATCTAACATACATAAGAAACTCAAATAATAGCAAGAAAAAAATAACCTAATCAAAAATAGGAAAATGCCTGAGTAGATACTCCTCACAAAAAGATATATAAATGGTCAACAGATATATGGAAATTGCTCAACATCACTAATCATCAGGGAAATGCAAATCAAAACCACAAGGCAGTATCGCCTCGCTCCTGTTAGAATGGTTATTAGCAAAAAGACAAAAAAGACAAAAGGTGACAGGTGTTGGAGAGGATGTGGAGAAGAGGGGACCCTTGCACACTGTTGATGGCAATGTACATTAGTATAGCCGTTATGGAAAACAGTATGGAGGTTTCTCAAAATATCAAAAATAGAACTATATGATCAGTAATTCCACCACTAGGTGTATATGTGAAGGAAATGAAACAAATGTCGAAGAGATATGTGCACTCCCAGGTAGATATTTTTTTCTCTTTGTTTCCTAGAACTTTTTTTTATATAATTTAAGTTCTAGGGTAGAAGTGCACAACGTGCAGGTTTGTTACATAGGTAGACATGTGCCATGTTGGTGTGCTGCACTGATCAACTCGTCATTTACATTAGGTGTTTCTCCTAATGCTATCCCTCCTCCAGCCCCCTGCCCGCCCCTGACAGGCCCTGGTGTGTGATGTTCCCTGTCCTGTGTCCAAGTGATCTCCTTGTTCAGTTCCCACCTGTGAATGAGAACATGTGGTGTTCGGTGTTCTGTCCTTGTGATAGTTTGCTGAGAATGATCATTTCCAGCTTCATCCATGTCCCTGCAAAAAACTCGTCCTTTTTTATGACTGCATAGTATTCCATGGTGTATATGGTACACTCCCATGTTTATTGAAGCACTACTCATAGCAGCCAAGATAGGAAATCAATGGATAAAGAACATGTATTATGTCTACATAATGGAATACTATTCAGCCATTAAAAGAATAAAGTCCTGTCATTTGCAACAGCATGGATGAACTAAAGGATATTTTGGTAAGTGAAATAAGCCAGGCATAGAAAGGCAAACACTGTTTGATCTTAATCATATGTGGAATCTAAAAAGTTGATTTCATAGAAGTAGGAAGTAGAACAGTGGTTACCAGAGGCTGGGATGGTTGTGAGGCTGGGAGGAGTTGGGGAGATGTTAAAGGATAAAAACATCACAGATAGGAAGAATAAGTTCAAGAGATCTGTTGTGCAGCACGGTGATTATAGCTGATGGTGATATATCATATTCTTGAGAAATGCTAAGAGAGTGGACATTAAATGTTCTCATCACAAAAATAATTCTGAGATAATACATATATTAGCTAGCTTTAACATACACAATTAGCTAGATTTAACATTAATACATATGTTAGCTAGGTATTCAAAACATGTACACAATAAACACATACAATTTTATGCCAATTTAAAAAATAAATTTGGAAAAAAACTGTCTTCCTTACCCATCACTTTCCTTTTTCTGACCCTGTTTCTCAGTTTTTCTTTATTCTCATCCCTAATATGTATTAGTGTGTTTATTGTCTACTTTCCTCCTAGGAGGCAAACTTCTTGAGGCAGGGACTTTGTTTTGCTTGTTGCCATATTTCCAGCACCTAGACTAGTACTGGGCACACAGTTAGCCCTAAGTAAATACTTATTAAATGAATAAGTCCTGCAGAGCCAAGCAGAAGCCATCAAAATCAAAGTCTTTTCTTAAAAAGATACAATTTTGGGAAACTGACATAATATAAAAACTCACTAAAATTACAGTCAGAAAATTCAGGTATGAGTTCTGTTTCTGCTACTTCTAAATGGTGTGACAATAACTCTACAAGATTCCCAGAATCCTGTCTCTTTCATGCTAAGTGTCGTTTGTGGATCAATATCCCCATTTGGTGTATGTCTTGTAAAATGCATGACATTTTCTATGCTTAGGATGGGGTATCTCGTCATTGATACTCAGATTTCTCACATTTGGGGGACCCCGGAATTGCTCATCCCTTTGCATAGACACACTGAACTTGGGTCAATTATCAACTCTCAGTCTGTTAGGCTACCTTGTGAATTTTAATACATATACCAGTGGCTTGAGTATACCTCACAAAGCTAGAATAAATCACATCACTATACCATGTTAGAAAAAAGATTTCATGGCCAGGTGCAGTGGCTCACACCTGTAATCCCTACACTTTGGGAGTCTGAGGCAGGTCAATCACTTGAGGTCAGAAGTTCGAGACCAGCCTGGCCAACATGGTGAAACCCTGTCTCTAGTAATAATAAAAAACAAAATCAGCAGGGTGTGGTGGTGTGTACCTGTAATTCCAGCTTCTCGGGAGGCAGAGGCAGGAGAATCGCTTGAACCCAGGAGGTGGAGGCTGCAGTGAGCCAAGATCGCATCACTGCACTCCAGCCTGGATGACAGAGCGAGACCCCGTCTCAAAAAAAAAAAAGATTTCACTTGATGATGTGACATGATCAGTAGTTATATATCCTTGATGTGCAGGTCAGGGTACAGACAGCATATAAGGAATAGCAAGGGCAGAGTGTCTACCACATGTTTGACCCCAAACCATTTTTTAATTCCTGGGCACACAAGAACATGTACTATCTTTTCCAGTCTCTTATGACCAATGGGAACTAGAACTGAGTTCTGGCCAATTGACTGTGGCAGAAAGTGATGTTCATCGCTTCCTGGGCTGGCTCCTAAAGCCTCTTGCATGACACTTTGCTCTTTTGGTCTTATTTTAGCTGTGAGTTAGTTAGAGAGGACCCAGAGAGGGATGCTAAGGTCCTAGGGCATGAATCTTCAACAGAAGAAAGCCTGGTTCCCTGAGCCACTGCATGGAGGGGAGGTGTCCAGGAGACCTGCCATACAGGAACACATGCACTGCAACTTTTGTGAGTGAGAAATAAACTTTTATTAAGTCGCTAAGACTTCACGGCATATTTGTTAATACAGTAGCCAGTATCCCATGTCATTCACAACTCATACTGTGGATTTGTGACTTAGTTTTCTCTGTCATATATGCTTTTTCTCTGCTGACTTCAAATGGAAAGTGGGATTATATAATAATTGAATGTGGAATATCCACTTTGATTTTCTCCTAATCTCCTTGGATACAAATCTTTTCAAATACCTGGTGCTTTTCTCTCTCAGAAACATTTCTATATTAGACCTTTATTAGTGATAACTATTCTCTTTTGTAGCTTAAATCTGTTTTGATAACTTCTTAAGTCTTTTGTTGTTGTGGTCATGGTGGTTTTTAAATTCTAAGTGATTCTTTATCTTTGGCCAGCTGTGGTGGCTCATGCCTGTAATCCCAGCACATTGGGAGGCTGATGCAGGTGAACTGCTTGAGCTAGGGAGTTCAAGACCAACCTGGACAACATGTTTAAATGTTACAAAAAATACAAAAATTAGCCAGGCATGGTGCCATATGCCTGTGGTCTCAGCTACTTGAAAGGCTGAGGTGGGAGGATCGCTTGTGCCCAGGAGGTCAAGGCAGCAGTGAGCTATGATTGTGCCACTGCATTCCAGCGAAGAGTGAGACCCTATCTCAAAATAAATAAATAAATATAAAGTGTCTTTTATATCACTATATAGCATTACCTAACTAGCTGCTTAGATATTTCTCCGAACAACAGCAACATGAAACAACCTCTAAAATATTTGGGGGTAAAGGAGCATGATATAAGCAACCTACCCTCAAATGGTTCAGACACACACACACACACACACACACACACTTATGAAACAAATGGGGCAAAAATGTTAATAGCAATGTGGGTAAACAGTATATGGTGTTATGTGTATTATACTTGCACATTTTTTCTGTAAATTCAAAGAAACTTCTGAATTTTTTTTTAGAAAATATTAGCACTATTAATACTTATAGCTTTACTTGTAATGTTTTATCTGTGCAGTTTAAAAATTGTAGTACAATGGTTTTCTCTGATAATAGGCTTTTTAAAATTTTAAAGCAAAACCACAATTCTCTGGGTCCTTAATTTTCTGCTTTTCTCTCAAAGCTCTGATACAGTCTATGACACCGCTTAAATACTCTGAATTCTCTTTGAATGTAAAAAAAAAAATGTGTATTATCCATACCAGTTAATATATTGTCAGCATAAGAAGAGAATATACTGATTTAGTGAAAACTTTGGGGGATCATGTTTTATAGAACTAGGAAGAAGAGTTTTCAAAAACTGGTCAACTGCAATTAACAGAAGTTCACAAATTAAGAAGACTTTGTTGCATTTTAATATAAATATGAATAAAATATACAATAAGGCTTGATTATGGTAATCACACTGGGTTTGTCATATTCTAGACATCAAACAACAGTGTCCTTGAGCAGAGTGTAATTATTCCCTGTTCCACACTAGGTTGGGCATCAGCCAATAAGTTATTTATAAATAAACTAGTATGTATGTTTCCTAAGCCATTAAAATAGAAAAACCATTAGCCAACCTATTTAAGAAAAAGCACTAATAAGAAATAAGGGCCAGGCATGGTAGCTCACGCCTGGAATTACAGCACTTTTGGAGGCCAAGATGGGAAGATCGCTTGAGGCCAGGAGTTTGAGACCAGCCTGGTCAACATAGCAAGATCTCATTTCTATTTAAATTAGAAAAAAAAAGAAAAAAATATAACTCCCTCAGGTAAAGTGGAAACTAGAAGAAAATGGAGAATATTTGATTTTAATTCAACTTAAATACATTTGAAAACCTGAATAAAAGAGATAATTTGTAGGATAACATGCATTGTAAAAACTAACCCTGGCAAGACAGAAACTCTAAAAAAATGAATTACTATGGAAGAAATTGAAAAGTTCTAAAGGTGTACCCTTCCTCCCACCAAACCAGACTAAACAAAACAAAAAGCAAAACCCAACACACCAGAACTAGATACTTGCAACGATGTACATTATATCTGCAAGGAATAGATAACTTTGAAGATAATTAAATTATTTCTCAGCAGAGAAAGGGTATTGATTGCTTTTAAGACATCAGTATAACTTTAGTAGTAAAATCTGATGGTAAAAAATATAACAAAGAGGAAATTTTAGGCCAATGTCATTTAAAGTTGATGCAAAATTATATGTAAACAAATAGAATTTAGGAGCATATTATAAGCATAATATGATTGAACATAGTTTATTCTGGGAATGAAAGGATAGCTTAATGCTAATCAGTCCCTTAATGCAACTCATCATAGTGATAAGTCAAAGGAGAAAATAATAATCACCTCCAAAGATACCAAAAAAAAGCTTTGGATAAAATTTATTACCCATTTTTGATATAGATTCTGAATCAAATGGGAATTGAGAGGTATTTCCTTAGCATGGCAAATATTAATCTTAAATGGAAGGCCAGTATTGTATTTAAGAGTGTAAAATGAGACTTTCTATTTAAGTCAGGAAATGGATAGAAATTTCCATAATCTTCACTATTAACAGTGACATGTATATAATGCAAATCAAAGGTATGCAAATAAGAAAGGAGGAGGCAAAGTGATTATTATTTGTAGGTGGTGTTATTGTATGCCCCCAAGTACCATGAAATGAACTGAAAAAATTATGAGAAACAGTAAGATAACTCAGTAAGGGAGCTGGGCATAAGATTGATATTCAAGGATAAAACTCCAGGGGGTAGGAGATATAAATGTAAAAAGCAAACTAAGGACATATTTATGTTAATATTTATTTTTTTGTCTCTAATAATACCAATTCCATGAGAAAAAGGATGTGATTGGCTTTGTTTATTGCTTTATCTCTAGTGCCAAAAAAGTGCCTAGCACATCGTGGGCATTCAAAAAATATTTTGTGAAACTAAGAAAGGGGCAAGATGGCCAACTAGAAACCCTTAGTACTTGTCCCTACCCCACAAGACAGTCCAGACAAATAACTACATTTTGATGAAAATAACTAAAGGAGAGCACCAGTGTACATCAAAGGAGTAGCAGAAACCTTGGAGAGCACAGAAATCTAGGATGGCCCCAGAGAGAATGGAAGGAAGCCCCTGGCCTCCACCACCTCACCTCCCAGCTGGGCTTAGCTCTGAACCAGGAGGGACTTCTCCCTGTGAGGAAAAAGTAAGCATCCCCCATCAACACCTTGGACACCTGTAGTCCTCACCACTGGGGACTCCTGCAGTCCTCACACACACTGAACTCAGCCGAAGGAGGTGTCAGGGGTCCACACAGCCGTGCTCCCTCCAGAAAAGAAGCCAACACGGTGCCTTGCCCCCTTTGACCCACATGGCTTCTGTGCTTTGCAATCTTGGAATCAGAACTACTGCTAGAGTATGTCCTGCTCTGGGGGTGAGTGACCATGGCACTCTTCCATGCCTAAGGGCTTAGCCACCACGGAGCCACCCCTGTTCAGTGGTTCAGCATCACTGAGAGGAGTTTCTACCATACCCTACCCTGTGAGGCCAAGCTGCTGCAGGGCTACCCTATCTACCCTTCCCAGTGGTTGCTGCATCTTGTCAATCAGGACCCAAAATAAAGCTGTGCGCTACCTCCCAGGGAAACAGTGGATTGACAAAGCAGCTTCGTTTACCCCTCCCAGTAACTGCTACACCCAGCTCCCCCATACCTGAGCTGAAATAGTACCCTTCATCCTGGGGAAACGGTGCCTTGGCTGTCCAGCAGTCATGTCCCACCAGTGCCTGAGTTGAAGATGTGCCCTGCCTCCTGGGAAATGATGTCTTGGCCACTCAGAGCAGTCACATCTCCTGGGACTGAGCTGAAACAACACATTGCCTCCAAAGGAATTAGTGCCCTGGTGAAGCTGGGCTGAGCTGATAGAAACCCTGCATCCCAGAGAAACAGCATTGGCTGAGCTGAGACACCCTGGCCCGCATGCTAAACAACTAGTACCTTGCTTCCCTGGAGTCAAACTAGCTCCTTAGAGTCTGAGCTGCTGAGACAAACCCTTCACCAGGGCCAAATCTCCATAGCATCCCTTCTTTCCTGGAGCCAGGCCAGTGCTGTGCCGTGCCCTCAGGGTCAGAGACATAGCTATAATCTGGTCCCCTGGGCCTAAGCTGCTGGAGGTTGCCTCAGAGTCACAGACCCTGGCTCTGTGGGTAATCTCTATCCAACTCTGCCTCAGAGTAAACCTATACCACAAGACCCAGTTGTTACAATAGGTTGGCAAGATCTTGAACCCAGGACGTCAGGTTCACAGCTGTTCTGACACCTGTATCCTGGAGCCCAGTGCTGCTGCAGCTGCATATTGACCATGTCAAACCCAACAGCAAGAGGGATTCATTCAGCTAAGTCTGCCCATTTTGGAGAAAACATGATCAGGACAGTCTCAAAACTCTTGCCACCAAGAACCCTGGCAATCTATGCTACCGCTGCTGCTGCCACAAACTCCTATAGCCTAGGCTGCTGAGACATCATCGCAAATGTTGATTGCAGCTGAAGAATCTGTACAAAGACTATACCACTGAATATACTTGGAACTAGCCACTACATCTTTTTCAGCTGGCATACTAAGACTCATTTGGAGGTGAAAATATGACCCTACCAAAGGAACACAATAACTCTCTGCAACCTCCAAAAAAAGGGAAATTTATAAATTGTCTGTAAAGGAATTAAAAATAATGGTCTTTAATAAACTCAGTGTGATACAAGAGAATACAGATAGACAGTTGAAAAAGAATCAGAGAAACAGTTCATGATCTCAAAGAGAAATTTAACAAAGAGATGGTTATCTGAAAAAGAACCAATAGAAATCTTGGAGCTGAAGAATTTAATGAATGAAATTATAAACATACTATATAGAGCTTCAGCAGCAGACTAGATCAAGCAGAAGAAAGAATCTCTGAACTTGAAAATAAGTCTTTTGAAATTACCCAATAAGAGGGGAAAACAACAAAAACAAAAGCCCAAAACAATAAAAAAGTGAAAACAGCCTATGGGAGTTCTGGGATACCATTAAACGAGAAAACATTTGCATTATGAGAGTTTCAGGAAAAGAAGTGACAAAGACAGGAACAGAAAGCTTACCTGTAATTATAAAATAATAGGTGAAAACTTCCCAAGTCTTGGAAGAGCTATGAACATTCAGATTCATGAAGCTAACAGGTTCCCAAACAGACTCAACCTAGAGAGATCCTCACTGAGGCAAATTAATGGTCAAAAGTCAAAAACAAAGTAAGAATTTAAAAAGCAGCAATGAGAAAAATGTCAAGTCATATATAAAGGAACTACCATTAGGCTACAAATAGATGTCTCAGCAGAAATCCCAGAGGCCAAGAAAGAAGGGGATGATATTGAAAGTGCTGAAAGTCTTTCCTGAACAAGCAAAAGTTGAGGGAAGTCATTCCCCTACAGCTGCCTTATAACAAATGCTTAAGGGAGTTCTTCAAGTAGAAATGAAAACATATGAAAGTACAACATTCACTGATAAGGGCAAATATATCAAATCCAGAGTAATTCAATAATGTTATGTTGCTCTGTAAATTATACACATCTCTACTGTGAGCCATTAACAAAACATCAGTCATAAGTCCTTATCTATCAATAAATACTTTGAATGTAAATGGATTGAAATCTCCAATCAAAAGACAGTTTTGCTGAATAGTTTAAAAAACAAGATCCAATGATATGCTGCTTACAAAAGCCTCACATTAACCTTAAGGACACACAGAGGCTGAAAATAAAGGGATGGAAGAAGATATTCCAGGCAAACAGTAACCAAAAGAGTAGGAGTGGCTATACTTACATCAGATAAAAGAGATGCATTGGGGAAAGCACAGCTTGATAAGTGGTGCTGAGAAAATTGGAAATAAAACTAGACTTCTATCTCTCACAAAAATCAAATAAAAATGCATTAAAAACTTAAATGTAAGATCCAAAACTATGAAAGTATTATAGGAAAACCATGGGGAGGTACTTCATGATATTGGCTTAGACAGTGTTTTTTGGATATGCCTCCAAAAGTAGACAAATAATATTACATCCAATTAAAAAGATTCCATACTGAACAAGAACAATCAATAGAGTGAGGAGACAACCTACAAAATAGAAGAAAATATTTGCAAACTATTCATCTGACAAGAAGTTAATATCCAAAATATACAAGGAACTTAAACAGCTTAACAGCTAAAAAACAAACAAACAAACAAAAAAGTGCGAAAGACCTGAATAGACATTTCTCAAAAGACATATGAATGGCTAACAGTTATATGAAAAACTGCTCTCCATCACTAATTATCGGGGAAATACAAATCAAAACCACAGTGTGATATCACTCAATCTGTTAAGATAGCTATTAGCAAAAAGACAAAAGATAGCAAGTGTTGGAGAGGATGTGGAGAAAAGGGAACCCTTGCACACTGTTGATGGCAATGTACATTAGTATAACCATTATAGAAAACAGTATGGAGGTTTCTTAAAATATTAAAAATAGAACTACTGCATGATCAGTAATTCTACTGGGTATATCTCTGAAGAAAATATAATGAATGTCACAGAGTTATCTTCACTTCTATATTTACTGAAGCACTGCATATTCGCAATAGCCAAGATATGGAGCCAACCCAAGTGTCCATCAATGGATGAATGGTTAAAGAAAATGTGGTAAAGCTACACAATGAAATACTACTCAGCCATAAAAGAGAATGAAATCCTGTCATTTGCAACAACATGAATAAACCTAGAGGACATTACATTAAGTATGCCAGGTCCAGAAAGACAAATACTGAATGATCTCACTTATATGCAGAATATTAAAAAGTTCATCTCATAAAAGTGGACAATAGAATAGTGGATAGCAGTGGCTGAGGAGGGTAGTGGAAAGGAGGGGTTGGGGGAGGTTCTGCAAAGGACACAAAGTTACTGTTAGGAGAAAATAGTTCCTGTGTTCTATAGCACATTAGGTTGACTATAGTTACCAATAACGTATATTTCAAAGTAGATAGAGGATTTTGAATGTTTTCACCACAAAAAAAGATAAATTCTTGAGATGATGGATTTACTTACCCTGATTTGATGATTATACAGCATATACATGTGTTGAAACATCATATACCCCATAAATATGTACAATTATTAAGTGTCAAAAACAGATTAAAAAGATACATCATTTTTCTAATGGAAAAAACCTGAAAGCAACAACAATATCCATTAGCATTCGTGGGAATCTGATTAAGTTTTAAAAACAAGATATATTTCTGAACTAATATATAAAACCCTCCAAAAGAATATTAAAGTAAGGCACTAGGACATATACAACTGTTACATACTTAACAGGATGAAAATAATACAAAACGTGTTCTCTTTAACAATGAAATTATTAGAAATCAACAATAGAAAAAGATTTGGGAAATTCCAAATGTTGGAAGAATCAACACTTTTCTAAGTAACCTATAGGTCAAAAAAGAAATTACAAGGGAAATAAAATATCTTGGACTGAGTGAAAAAGGAAAACACAACATAGTAAAATTTATGGAATTTAGTTAAAGAAGTAGTTGGAGTGAAATTTATAGCTGTAAGTGATTTTCTTAGAAAGAAATGGAATCATTAATCCTCTAACCTTCTGACTCAACAAGACAGAAAAGGAAAAGTAAATCAAACAAGAAGTAAGTTGGAGAGAAAAAACTATAACTACCAGAGTGAAAAATGTTGAAATGGAAAACAGAAAATAAGCAATTTCAAAAGCTGGTTCTTAAAAAGGAATTACATAAAATTTTATTAAAAACTTTATGCTAATTCAACAACTTAGATGAATTATAAAAATTTCTAGAAGTACATAAATTACCAAAACTGATTTAAGAAGAAAACATTAAATCAGGAAAAGAAATGGAATTAACAACTAAAAATCTTCCTACAAATAAAAGCTCAGACCAGATGACTTCACTGGTGAATTCTATCAGACTTTTAAGGAAGAAATAATATCAACTCTACACAAACTCTTTCAGAAAATAGAGGGAGAGGGAACACTTTCCTACTCATTTTATGAAGCCGCTATTATCCTGACACCAAAGCCAGAGAAATACGTCACAAGAAAAGAAAACAGAAAAATCTTCCCCGAAACAGGTTAAAAAATCCTTAACAAAATATGAGCAAATGAAATTCAGCAACATACACAAAGTTATATACCATGATCAAGTAGGGTTGTTATCCCAGGAATGTTAAATTAGTTCAATATCTAAAAATCATGTTATATAATATACCATATCAATAAAGGACAAAAACTACAGGATCATCCCAATAACTGCAGCAAAAATATTCGATAAAAACAAAGACCCACGGATTATTTAAATTTCCAGCAAACCAAGAAGAGAAGACAACTTTCTCAACCTGATGAAGGGCATATAAAAATCCTGCCCTAAAATCAGATGTAATGATGCAAGACTAACATTTTCTTTCTAAAATTGGTGACAAGGTAAGGATGTCTGCTCACCTCTCTTGTACTCAATATCATTCTGAGAAGTTCAAGCAACTGTAATAATGCAAGGAAAAGAAGTCAAAGGCATACAAATTGGAAAGGAAGAAGTAAAACTGTCTTTATTACCAGATGGTATAATAACTACATAGAAAATAAGGAGTCTACAAAAAAACCTCCAGACTTAAAAAGTCAGTTTAATAAAATTGCAGTGTACAAAATCAAAAGTGAAAAACAAGTGTATTTCTATATATTAGCAATAAACAACCTGAAAAGACATAAAACAATTCCATTGACAATAACATCAACAAGAATAAAATAGCTAGAAATAAAATGAACGAAAGTATAAGACCTGTACATTGAAAACTACAAACTATTACTGAGAGAAATTAAAGATCCAAATAAGTGAAGGGATACACTACCTTTATGAATTAAAAGGTTCAGTGTTGGCAATTTTCCACAAATAGTTCTATAGATTCAATGTAACACCCAAATCTCAGCAGGCCTTTTATGTAACAAAATAATTAAAAAGGCAATCCTAGGCCAGGCACAGTGACTCATTCCTGTAATCCCAGCTCTTTGGGAGGTAGAGGCAGGAGGATTGCTTGAGCCCAGGAGCTCTAGACACCCCTGGGAAACACAGTGAGACTTCATCACTAAGAGAACATTTAAAAAGCCAGGTACCGTGGCATGTGCCTGTAGTCCTACCTACTGGAAAGGCTGAGGTGAAGGATCACTTGAGCCCAGGAGTTTGAGGCAGCAGCGAGCTATGATTGCACCACTGTACTGTAGCTTAGACAACAGAGTGAGACCCTGTCTCTTAAAAAAACAAAAACAAAAAACTGAAAAAACAATCCAATACTAGAATGTCTATGGAAATGCCAAGGACCTAGAATAGCCAAATTATTTTGAAAAAGGAGAAAAAGTTGGAGGACTAACACCTCTGGTTTCAAGACTTAATAGAAAGCTAAAGTAACATAGAGAGCATGGTATTAGCACAAGAATAGACAAACAGATCAATGGAATGGAATAGGGCATCTAGAAATAAACCTCCACATTTATGCTAATTCATTTTTGACAAAAGTGTCAAGGGAATTCAATGAAAAATAGCTTTTTCAACAAATGGTGCTGGAGTGATTGTTGGATATACACAAGCAAAACAAACAAACAAAAAAAAAACAACAAAAAAAATGAAGTTAGGCCCTTAATTCACAGTATACACAAAAATTACCTTAAAATTGTTTATAGACCTAAACAAATGAGCTAAAAGTTTACAATTTTTAGAAGAAAACACAAGAAATCTTGGGTCAGGCAGATTTCTTAGATATAACACCAAAAGAAGGATCCATACAAGAAAAAAAACACTTGGGCCAGGCACGGTGGCGCATGCCTGTAATCCCAGCACTTTAAGAGGCTGAGGCAGGTGGATAACGAGGCAGGTCAGGATATTGAGACCATCACTGCCAACATGGTGAAACCCTGTCTCTACCAAAAATACAAAAAGGTAGCCAGGCATGGTGGCATGCACCTGTAATCCCAGCTACTCAGGAGGCTGGGGCAGAAGAGTCACTTGAACTCAGGAGGCAGAGCTTGCAGTGAGCCAAGATCACACCACTGCACTCCAGCCTGGGCAACAGAGCAAGACTCCGTCTCAAAAAAAAGAAAAAAAATTGATAAATTGGATTTTAACAGAAGCACTTGTGTGCCTCAAAGGCACCACTAAGAAAATGAAAAGACAAGCCATAGACAGAAAATACCTGCAAATCACATAGCTTATAAAGGAAGAACTTTTATAACTTAATAAAACTTAAAAGGACAGCACAATATAGGCAAATTATTTGAACAGACGTGCTACTGAAGATATATGAATGCTAATAAACACATGAAAACATGGCAAACATGTAAAAGGATTAGAGAAATGTACATTAAAACCACATAAAGATGTCACTACATGCTCATTAGAATAACAATAATAAAAAAGACTGATTATATCAAATGTGGGCAACAATGGGCAGCAATTGGAAACTTGTACAACAGCTGTTTTGGAAAACGTTCTATTTCTTAACAATTTAAATATATATTCTTCTTACAGTTGAGCAATACCACTCCTAGGTATCTACCCAAGAAAATGAAAACATAAGCACACACAAACATGTGTATCCAAATGTTCATAACAACATGATTCATAAACGTCAAACGAAAACAACTCAAATGTCCATACACTAATGAATGGACACGAAAATGGAGTGGATCTATACAATGGAATACTATGCAGCCATAAAAGAAACAAACCACTTAAACCTGCACCGACACAGGTAACACTCACCAGCATTAAGCTAAGTAAAATATTACATACTGTATGATTCCATTTATGAAAACTTAAGACAAAACTATTCAGAAAGCATATTAGTGGTTACCTGGGGTTTGGGGGAACTCTGAATGATGGATATTCTAAGGATTATGATGATTGTTGCACAACTATATCATTTTAGCAACTTACTGAACATACACTTATACTGGTGAGTATTGTGGTATGTAAATTATACCACATGGTGTATGTAAAACAAATACCAAATAACTAAGGTATTTTAAAGTAACACACATGTATCCCATCTACATTAAACTTACTATATATATTCACACATGTGCTGGTAGACCATAAACTTTCTGTGACTATACATACAATATATTTGCCTCAGGGAGAAAGGACTGAAAGTCTGGGATAGGACAGAAAATTACTTTCATTTTATACTTGTTGACATTATTTGCTTTAAAAAAGTTAAACTATGTACATTATTACTTTATAAATTAAAACTCTAGTAAATAATTAAAAACAGCTGACCACCCATAGTCCTGATGTAAGGATCCAGACCTGCAACTCAGCTCTTGAGTCTGCTTATCTCAGTGAGGTCATAGGCACTTCTGAGTAGCCCATAATAAGACAAAGTGAATTTCACCACCTAAGCATGGTGCTAGTTCCTATTAATTTCAGAGAGATGAGTGCAAATTGTGGGAATCAGGGTAAACTCAAGAGGTTTTCGACTAGAAGTACTTTAAGCATCACAGCATACTGCATTTTGCTATGCTAGGCAAAAAACAAAAAGCAAGTCCCTCATGCCCAAACGCAACCCAAATGCAAAGACCACTTTGATTACTTGTGGAGTAAATGGGGGGCAAAGGAAAAGTGAGAACAGGGTAGCCTAGCTGATAGTAGGCATACAATACATGTTTTCAAAAAAGTACAAATTACCATAATGTAAATTAGGGATTTCAAAGTACCTTTTTTTCTGCTATGTCATGCTTTTAGAAGAAGCTGTATATAAAAAAATGTGTCCAAATTTGTTTCTATGAATCATACAGTAGAGACTGCACAGTGATTCTGTGATATCCTTTAATATCAAGAACTTGTTCCAAATGTTTGATTTTCAATTGGACACTATGAAGATATGACTGTTTAATTAGGAATGTTTAATCTTAAGCAATGCAAGAAATTAAAATACCCTGCCAACATTTAATTATCAGAATTCAACTGCTATTTTGTAACAATGCCTTGAGAAGGTCACATTTAGGATTGTTTTGCTATCGTATGAATTTCTCTTTTAGTACAGGAACCTAAGACTTTATAGAGTGCAGCTCCCAAATGCCTGGTGTTTGCTGTCCGTTTCCAGACAAGGAATCAACAATGTAATACTTCCTTGAAGGAAAAACACCTGCAGAGAGGGCCAAATAAATCATAAAAGGTGCTACTTTCTTTCAGCTTTGACTGCCTTCACTTGCTTTTCAAACTGACAGTTTCAGGCTGTTTTGAGTGCTTTGAATAGGCAACCACATGTTGGTCACATGTGTGTCCTTCATGCATGAGTTCCTCATTGCCCTGTTCCTTTTGACCCATCCATGCTGAAGCTTCGGTATTAATTTAGAGTCACCAGACATTTAGTGAGCAGATGTTGGGCTACAACACTACCATTGGGTTAGGTAGTAGTATTATCCCATTGCAACAGATGACATGGCTGAGGCTCATTGACTTTCAGTGTCCTAAGTCCACAAATTGGCAAATAGGAAAACCAGGGCTCAGCCTGATCCTTTTCCTTTACACTCTTTTTTCGAGATAGTATCCTCTTTATCTATGGCCCCTTCCTTCCCTTTTCTCTCCAGGTTAACTGGTCATCCAGAGCAAAGCAGAAGAGATGTGGAGAAGGGGCCCTGTGCTTTACCCCATTCCCTTCCCCACAGAGAAGGCAGAGGGGAAGAAACATTCAGGGCTCAGAGCTTCTACCACACTTGGCCCTGTTCCTATTTCCATACTCTGCCCACGACACTGAGCCCAGAACTTCAGCCCTCACCCTGTTCTGTAAATTTCTTCTCAGATCATGGGAGGTACTATGGGTAATAGTTTCTATAGCAGTCTCTGCAGTAGCAGAAGTGTCCTGAACAACATCATTCCAAACTTTGAAAAGATTTTTCGACAGCAGCACAGCTCCCAGAGCTCTCACAGTTCATGGTCCTTCTGAGTATTGTCAAGACAGTGCTTGGGCTTGGGAGGGGTTGAACCAGCTTCCACCTGCTAGCCTGGAAACCTAAGCACGATTGAAAGCATTGCTTCCATCGTAAAAGCAGGTTTCTTAATTAAATCAATGGGAAACCAGTTTGAGTTCTCCATGACTGATACATGAATGAACTTTTGAAACAGAATACATTCATAGTTGGGGATTTAATCTTTACCCTCCAACTTTCTATCAATATGTTTGTAAGACTGAATGAACTATTATTGTGTTTAATACAAAATAGAAAAAGACGTATTCTCAGAATTCAAAAACACAGCTTCCTTTAATTCGTATTTTTCTCTCTTACTCTTTAAGCTTTATTTTTTAAAGTATAATTTCATTCAACTCCAAGGAAATCTCCATTTTAACAATATTATTAAAGGATCCTACTATTTTACCCATATATTTTATTGCTGAGCCAGTGTTTGTCTTACCTCCTCGATGGATAATCAAAGAAGTTTCGCTTCCAATGGGACAGTCCTTAAGTATATCCACTACTTCTGTATGGCTCAGGTTCTGTACATTCTGCTGGTTGATCTCAACAATGAGGTCACCTTCACACAGGCCAGGGCATCCCTGAATGTCAAGTATTTGTTTCACTCGCTGTCCTGTAGGACTGTCGGCAATGGTGAAGCCAAAGCCCTGGGCGCCTTTCACAATGGTTAAGGTCATAAGTTCAGCTTGGGTGGCTCCAGATGAAGCCATAGACACATTGTCATCATGGACGGGTGGTGGATATGTGCCATCTAGCTGACCATCAGCTGGAATGGAGTGCGAAGAATGAGGCGGCCGATCTGTTATATCTGGAACTGACTGTGAGGTCCGAGAAATGTATTCCAAATATGTTTCATAGTTGTGTCTTCCATTGACCATCACTGGAGGTGGCCTCTCCATTATTGCAAGGGGTGGCACCATGCTGTTAGCAGGGTCTTCAGGATCAAAGGGCAAAGGGTAGCCACGACACAACACCAGGTTGACACTCTGACCAATAGGAACAGACTGGAAAAGTTTGACAACATCTGCATGAGTGTGTCCAAGGACACAAACTTCATTAATATAGACAATGACATCACCTGTAAGAAAAAAAGAGATTGACAACATGAGGTAAGTTCAATTAACATTGACATAGAGAAATGGAATTATTTATGAGACTAGTGAGAGGTGCTGTTTCTCAGTAAGCAGTGAGAAAATCAATTAGAATATACTTAAAATCACTGTAGGTGACTGAAGGTTACAACAGGACTGCCAACAAATATAATGATCAAATGCTGAAAAAAAGCTACTTGGTTATTCTTGAAGTTCAGAAACAACTTCATATTCAGAAAGAAAGGCTCTGAGAGAAAAGGTTAGAAGAATTTGTACCTTGAAGAAGCACATTCTCTATGCTTCTTTTTCATCTTATTTTCCATCTTTGGTGTAATTCAGTTAAAAGAATTTTCAAACTATTGAGAAGTAGTGGTCATGAGTTTTAGATGAAAAAGAAAGCCCTACCATTTTTTTATATAAGTTTAATAAGTCAATTGCCTTTTTTCTCTTTTATGGAAGAGAAAAAATTTGCCCATTTATTTATTTTTTTTCATCTATAGCAGGTAATTACAAAGCTTCCATGTATATGCAAGCAAAGGTCAAGAGTGCAGGTTTTGGGATTAGGGAGCTGGGTTGACATCTTGGCTCAACTATTTAACAGATACGCGATATTGACCAAGTTACGTGCTTTGAGCCACAGTTCCTCATTTGTAAAGTTGTGAGAATGAAATGACATAATGTAGGAAAAGTACTTGGCATAGTGTGTGACACACAGTGCTCAATAAATGTGGACTATTATTAATATGATTGTTGTTAAAATAGGATGGAAGAGATTTGGGACCCTTGGTTTCAAACAGAAAGCTGCCATAGTTCATCCTCTGATCTTAGATAAACTAATATTTCCGCGGATCATTTTCAATAAAGGCACTTGTCCTTTCTCCCCAGTGAACTATCACAGATTTTCAGAGGTCTACTGGTTAGAGGCTAACTTTAGATTAGAAATGCCCTGAATGCAAATTATTCATTATAAAATATGTTCAGAGAAATATTTTTTCCTGCTTAAAATGCAGAAAATCATGGCTGTTTGAGATAAATGTTTTAAAAAATTTTCAATTATGTATGAATAACAATTTTATTTTTGGAGAACTATTTTATCATGGATTGTTATTTTTATCTTCACAAACCATAATACTTGAAAATTGAACTTGCAAATTGAGATTGTGCCTGACTATGCTGAGGAGTATATTAGGGATGAAAAGACATGTTTTCACAGATTGTCAAATAAACAACTCAGAACACATCAGTTTATCAGAATAATTCTGGAATGGGAGGTGCAAATGGCTAGGGATTTCATTCTGAGACATCCTTGCCCAGCAAGCTTGCAAACATCCAAAATGAAAAACAGAGTTGAACTTTTAGAGTTGACTACTTTTCTGGTCTTTGGTAGGTGTATAACATAAAATGAATAAAACAATTAACAGCATTGTCTTAATTAACAGTCCCTCTTCCCAAATTGACAGAAAGGCCAAGCAGACATTTTCAGGGATCCAGATTAGGTCTGCCTCTAGAAAATGTCACTACCTATGTGATTGGTCAGATGAAACTTCACTTTTCCATAATGTCTATCAGGGAGGGTACTGATGTGGAGGCTGGAACGTGGTTCCATGGCTCAGAACTGAATTGGGGTGGACATTTCCTCACTGCTATTATAATTCCTCGTCAGCCTGTGGCAGCTGGGGATGCTTTGGGCATCGTTTTTAATTGATTCTGTTCATCTCAGTATCCCAGAGAAGTGTCTAATTCAGATAGACTATTTTTTTCTCCTCCTGTTTCTTTTAGTTTTAATGTTATATTATTTTCCACATTTAAAAGGTTGAAAGAACAACAAATACTTGTATATTAACATCCAACTTAATGACTGGAACATTGCTCGTTTTAGTTGAATCCCCCATGGCTAGCACCTCTCCCCCAACTTGCTTTCCTTTACAGCCCTTTCCAAGGTAACCATTGTCCTACTTGAGGTTTGTTATTTACATATACTTTATAGTTTATATCATATCTAGGTGTCCATAAAAATAATATCTCTAAATAGTATCTAATCCCTAAATAATAATCCCTGGAAAGTATTTTTACATATTTTAAGCCTTTTGTAAACGGTATATATTTTAATATTCTGTAACTTTTCTTAAAATATGTTTGTGATATTTATTTTGATACTTGTGCCTCTAGTTCATTAGTTTTCATCATAATACAGTGTTTATTGATGGCTATATTACTACTTAATAATGTTCATCCATTCTTTTGTTAATGGACACTGGAGTTATGACAAATTTGTGGCTATTGAAAATAACTCTGCCATGAACTCCGTGCTGGCATAGACCATGTGCATCTTCAACTTTGTTAGATAATGGCAAATGGCTGACAAAAGAGGTCATATCGATTGACACTCCCATCGGTAGTGTGTTGAAATTTTCATTGCTCTACATCTGACATAGTACTTGGTATTCTCAGACTTAATTTTTACTAATCTAATGGATGTGATCATAGTTTTGATTTGCATTTCCCAGACTGCCAGTGAGGGTGAGCATCTCTTCATGTTTATTGGCCTTTTGGATTTTCTCTTAGGTATGCCTAATTTCCTCAATCTTCCTATTCAGTAAGGTTTTTTTTTTTTTTAAACTCATTGACTATTTTTGATGTCTACTTTCATTCTTGCTCCAACATTCTCCTTAGGTTTAGGAGGCTGTAAGGTATAGTAGAGATCACATGGGATATGAGGTCAAAAGACTTTGGTCTGAGTTCTAGTTTCATCACTTATTAGCTGTATAACTTTCCCAAACTGGCTTCAATCCTCTGCGACTCAGAGTCTTTAGAAGTAATGATGAGCAATAGTAACAGCAGCTTATTGTTCTATGGGAAACAACCAATGAGATCATACAGGTGAAACGGTTTCTAAGCTATAAATTGTTATGCAAAAGATGATTGCTATTTCAGTAATTACTATTTGTCCTTCGTTATGTTCTTCCATAAAATCAGGACAGTCCTACCAAGATATTCCCACAACAGTTACAGTCAAAGATGATTGTGGAAATGATGGGTTTCTGAATGGCCAAGTAAAAGTGAGAAAGGGAATAAATGCCACTTCCTCTAAGGCTCTCCCAAACTTTAATCATTGTTAACAGACTCCCCAGTCTCCAAGCGTGCTCTCTCCTTCCCTCTGCTCTGCCAGAAATTCATAGGAGAAAGGAACTAAGGGTCATGTTGAAAGCTCTCAAGGTTCCCTGCCAGGTCTAAAGAGTAGTTGTTTGAATTATAGTGATTTAATGTTATCCATTTTTGAGTTTTAATGTGATCTTGCTATTTAGAAACAGAGTGAGAACTATTTGTGTTTCTTAGACTGCCTTTTACAATTTATGGGTATTTTCCACTCACAGCAATTTTTCAAGTCATCAGGCAAGTGAGAAAGAACCCTGCAACAATATCTTTATGAAGATAGAAGATTTCTGAATGTAAAAGATGAGTGACCAGTTATTACAGGACAAAACTATATAACAACTTGACAGTACGCAACTGCCCACTTTAAAAAAAAAATATAGATGTCTAGATAATAAGTCATGGCCAAAACTCTTGTAGATGGGGATGTCAGCAAACATTTACTTGTTCAGATAGAATTTATTGGGTAGAATACTTATAGACTGTGCTGTATAAATGTCATTTACATGTGGTGAAATAAAAATATAAGACACTTGGTGTATGTCATCTGACAGTGCCATGCCAAGTCCTCAGACAGATTGGGTTTAAGAGCATAGAAAGGGACGTCATCAGGAAGACTGGCTCTGGCCCTAACCTGTTGGCCTACTTGAGAGGGAGAATTGGAAGAGACACTTGATCTCCCCATCTCTCAATTTCTTCTTTTATAAAATGGGACTAAAAATATCTCCTCCGTTTCCTCTTTTGCAGAGCTACTGTGAAAATGAGATCATCCTTGTGAAAATACTTATAATTTTATCATTTTTTTTCTCCATAAAAATAAGAAGATACATTTCTTTTGAAAGCTAGGCATATATTTTCATTACTATATTGCTGGAAAGTTTACTTTGTTTCCTAAATGGTCATTCACTTCAGGCCATATTTAGGTTAGTTTTAGGCCTGTTGGTCAGATTGAGAGTGAGTGATGAGTTAGGTGTCCCACAGGTCTGGTCTCATAACAACCTGAATGCCATTTATGGAATTTCAAAGTGCAAGTGAGGTAGAGTGAGTTTGTTGAAGCAGGAGCTTTAAAACTGCTGTCCTGTATGAAAAAATGTTCTAAGATAATTTTTTCTTTCTTAGTCATGGGAATCAAAATACAGAATAGGATACATCATCATTTTGGATAAAATAGGGCACTCTACATAAAGCATTGCTTTAATTAGTTATTTTTATACCTCTTTCCTCTACCCCCGCATTCTTTGAGTCACTGTGGCCTACAGAATCTTCCTTTTCAACATCTCTCACTTACCACTCCCTCTCTGCCTTCCTTAAACACCACCTTGGACCAGACTAATTTACTTCCTAGTCAATTCTCATCTTACAGTCTACTGTATTAAGTTCAAACTACTTGATCTCTTGATCAACTGTTTAAGTCTTTCCAACTTATCTTTGTCTTCACCACCCAATAAGTTATTCTTGTGAAGCTGGTATCTTCACTACTCACAACTTACAAATTGTTACTTGCCTCTAGTTAAATTCTGCTATCCCTTTACCCTCAAGTGCACATCCTTTGTATGTATGAATTCATGCCTACTAATTCATTTCCTTCCTCACGTCTTCAAAGGTATCTTCCATCACTCCTCCTGACATTGCTCCTATCTCATGTCTGAGGCTTGCAAATGCATCTCAGACTTTGTTCCTTTGTGGGAGTTCTACCCGTTCCAAGATTTCTCTGCACTATATACAGAGCATCGTTACTATGTTGAGAATTCTTCAGGTATTTAGGATAGATTCTCACTGAATAAAGGATGGAAAGATTTAGTCAGAGGAAACCAGAAAAAATTTCATAGCTAAATGTACTACCTCCAGTTTAGTGTTTCTAACTTCTGCTTCTGCCAAGTTACCCAGATTTTTTTTTTTTATTATTATACTTTAAGTTCTAGGGTGCATGTGCACAACGTGCAGGTTTGTTACATATGTATACATGTGCCATGTTGGTGTGCTGCACCCATTAACTCATCATTTACATTAGGTGTATCTCCTAATGCTATCCCTCTCCCCTGTCCCCTCCCCACAATAGGCCCTGGTGTGTGATGATCCTCTTTCTGTGTCCAAGTGATCTCATTGTTCAATTCCCACCTATGAGTGAGAACATGCGGTATTTGGGTTTCTGTTCTTGTGATAGTTTGCTCAGAATGATGGTTTCCAGCTGCATCCATGTCCCTACAAAGGACACGAACTCATCCTGTTTTATGGCTGCATAGTATTCCATGGTGTATATGTGCCACATTTTCTTAATCCAGTCTATCACTGATGGACATCTGGGTTGATTCCAGGTCTTTGCTACTGTGAATAGTGCCGCAATAAACATATGTGTGCATGTGTCTTTA
>NW_012121154.1:8982364-8982668 GCF_000951035.1 Colobus angolensis palliatus | reverse complement strand
TTCTTGTTTTTGTCAGGTTTATCAAAGATCAGATGGCTGTAGATGTGTGGTATTATTTCTGAGGCCTCTGTTCTGTTTCATTGGTCTATATCTTTGTTTTGGTACCAGCACCATGCTGTTTTGGTTACAGTAGCCTTGTAGTATAGTTTGAAGTCAGTTAACGTGATGCCTCCAGCTTTGTTCTTTTGGCTTAGGATTGTCTTGGCAATGCTGGGTCTTTTTTGGTTCCATATGAATTTTAGAGCAGTTTTTTCCAATTCTGTGAAGAAAGTCATTGGTAGCTTAATGGGGATGGCATTGAATC
>NW_012121154.1:8971008-8979783 GCF_000951035.1 Colobus angolensis palliatus | reverse complement strand
TTTTATTTCTCCTTCACTTATGAAACTTAGTTTGGCTGGATATGAAATTCTGGGTTGAAAATTCTTTTCTTTAAGAATGTTGAATATTGGCCCCCACTTTCTTCTGGCTTGGAGAGTTTCTGCTGAGAGATCTGCTGTTAGTCTGATGGGCTCCCCTTTGTGTGTAACTCAACCTTTCTCTCTGGCTGCCCTTAACATTTTTTCCTTCATTTCAGCTTTGGTGAATCTGACAATTATGTGTCTTGGAGTTGCTCTTCTCGAGGTGTTCTTGGTACTTCCTGAATTTGAATGTTGGCTTTTCTGCACTGCTTTTCCCCCATCTTTGTGGTTTTATCTGCCTTTGGTCTTTGATGATGGTGACGTACTGATGGGTTTTGGTGTGGGTGTCCTTTCTGTTAGTTTTCCTTCTAATAGTCAGGACCCTCAGCTGTAGGTCTGCTGGAGTTTGCTTGAGGTCCACTCCAGACACTGTTTGCCTGGGTATCAGCAGCAGAGGCTGCAGAAGATAGAATATTGCTGAATAGTGAGTGTTGCTGTCTGATTCTTGCTCTGGAAGCTTCGTCTCAGGCGTGTACCCCGCCGTGTGAGGTGTGAGGTGTCGTTCTGCATCTCAGTTGAAAATGCAGAAATCACCTGTTTTCTGTGTCACTCACGCTGGGAGCTGGAGGCTGGAGCTGTTACTATTCGGCCATCTTGGGCACACCCTTGCTCAACTGCCACCCGGATTTTTGATAAAAAAAATAAAAAAATCCTGACAACTCCCATCCTATCAATTACATGCACTCTACATTAAAAATTATTATTTTTAAAGTTTTCTCTCAGTTAATAAGATTTAATTGAGCTCTATTTTCTGCAGCTTATATTAATTTGTGTTTTAAATCATAATACATAATTTTATTATAATATTGTACATCCATTCTGAGTCTACTCCACAAACCCCCCCAAACATATAATACTGACATGTACTTTTGGGGGTGTGCTACTCGCCACATCAGTTAAATGGAAAATAACTGCTCTTGATACAATTTATTCCCCAAAGTGAAACACTGTGGTATGTCATACTAGTAGAGTTGAAGTTGGATCCCCTTTAAAATAATTTGAAGCAGTTTCTAAAATCCCCAGATGGTCCCGTTAGAGTGACAGTTATAAAAACAGCCATTAATTGGAGAATTCCATTTTGGAGGTTCTGGATCCTACCATGGCTCTACTGACTTTACACATCAGTCTCGCAGATAGCATTATTATACATGCCCATCAAATTATGTATTAATGGAAATACAAAAACAGATACTTAGGTGTAAAAGGTGTAACGGATAGAAAATTCCTTCATTAGAAGAATCTTTGTTCTTATGTGCTACTTTATAAATGACACTGTGAATAAAAATAAGGTCCAGACAATGACTTTCTTAGTAATTTTCTATATATTACGAGCTCAAATGTGGCATAATGGCTGCAAAGCACTACAAAGCACTAGATATTGCCTTCTACCTGCTTTGCTATCAACTCATCTTCCATAGCCTACACTCTGTTCTCTTCACTTAGCATCCTTTAATGCCTGCTCATAGAGACAGAGTTCAGGCCAAACTTTCTGGCATGACATATGAGGCTCTCAGAGCACTGACTTAGAAGTCAGGGGGTTTATGTTCTTTATGCCAGGTATGCTAATAACTAGTGGTATCAACACTTCCTAGGTCTTATTCCTCACTTATTCATTAATTTATTCAGCAAAGATTTACACGTATTCAACTACTATGAGCCGGGCATCATGTTATAAAAAGAGGATTGAACCAGGGGATCTTGAAAGTATCTTGTTCACTTTAAAATTCTAAGACAAAGCCTCTTAGATTCTAGCTCTTGGATAACTTTTATTTTTAAAAATTTCAACTTTTAAATTTCAGATTCAGGGGATACATATGTAGGTTTGTACATGGGTATACAGTGCGAGGCTGAGGTTTGGGATATGACTGATCCCATCACCCAGGTAGTAAGCATAGTGCCCAATAGGGAGGTTTTCAGTCCTTACTCCCATCTCTCCCTTCCCCTGTCTAGTAGTCCCCAGTGTCTACCGTTGACGTCTTTATGTCCATGAATATCTGGCATTTAGCTCCCACTTATAAGTGAGAGCATGTAGTATCTGATTTTCTGTTCTTGTCTTAACTCAGGATTACAATCTCCAGCTGCATCCATGTTGCTGTAAAGAGCATTTTGTGTATGTCTGTGTAGTATTCCATAGTATATATGTACCACATGTTCTTTATCCAATCCACCATTGAAGGGCACATAGATTGATTACATGCCTTTGCTATTGTGAACAGCACTGCGATGAACATATGAGTGCATGTGTCTTTTTGGCAGAACGATTTATTTTCTTTGGGATACATACCCAGTAATGGGATTTAGACAGCTTTTCAACTGATTGCTTCCTTCCTTTTTTCTACCACCACTACCTGAGATGAGAAGTTTACCGTCTACTATATGAACTTCTGCAATAGTCTCTTAGCTGGGCTTCCTGATGTCATAGAGGGAATGACTCCGGAAATAGCAAAGAGAAGGCCAACATATGGCATGATCAAGTGAGCTTGAGGGGTAACAGGGTTCCCAAGTGTCACCCCTTTGACCTCTAGGAATACATAAGACATTGCTAAATCTCCACTTCTGGTCGGGATTGGCTCAAGAATCAGGAGGGTGTGAATAGTCTTCATATTCTCCATATCCAGTGGCTGCAAAGCATTAGATACTGCCTTCTACCTGCTTCCTTCTCAACTCATTCTCCATACCATACACTCTAATGCCCTTTTCACTTAGCATCCTTTAGTGCCTGCTGCTAGAGACAGAGTTCAGTCCAGACTTTCTAGCATGACATATGAAGCTCTCAGTTCACATTTTTATTGTCTCCTGCTTTTTCCAACCTACTCTGTGCTTCAGTTGGCCCCAGCTTCGGGCCATGCCCCCAACACCATATTTTCTTTCCAGTCTCTGTGCTCTTGTTTCTGCTTCTTTCCTTGCTTTGTCCCCACTAATAAGCTGCTTGTTACCCTTTAAGGCCACCCTTACCTTTTAAACCACCTTCTGACCGCCTCCGTTAGCCGAATGTAAATTCTTCTTCCTGTGCGTTACTCTTTCTGACAGCGAGATTCTTCAATCCATTTAACCACACTAACAGCATTGACTACCATTTTAATATACTTAATATTTATCTGGCATTTACAAACTCTTACCTAATCGTTAACCCATCTAAGATAGCCATTGTTATCTGTACTTGATACATGGGAAACTGAACCTAGGAGAAGTGAAGTAACTTCTCTAAAGTCACATTGATAATTAGGAAAGATTGAGGAAGTGAATCCAAGACTTCAACACAAATGCTAATAATTTCAAGCAGTCCAGGATGTATTTTGACTTGAGGACTCTTTTGCTTCCCTCAGCTTATTATTGGTCAGAATGCTGGGTAAAATAATCTTTAATTCCTGAATGCGAAAATTGAGAGATGAACTGCAGTATTCTTTTGATTAGCTAAGTTAATGGAGGGAGGCAGTGAAGCAGATAATTGCAAACAGGGGAATCGGGGAATCCATTGCAGTTGCTAGGTCCATTTTCTGCAGTCCTCCAAAATAAGCTGCTTGGAAGAGAGCTAGGAGAATGCTGAGGTGGGAGGTGACAGGGCATCATAACCCACACAACTTACAACCATCACAAAACATAAGCTCTAGTATAAATTGTTCCAATAGCTGTGTGATCTTGGGTGAAGTATTTAACTTTTCTTGGTCTAATTTCTTTTCATGTAAAATGCAGAAGTCAGAAAAGACAACTTCTAAGGTGCAGCTTTAAGAGTTCCCACATCTGATGAAAATGTGGAAAGCTCTCCTACTGAATTCATATAAGGCACTGGGAAATTTCAGTAGTGTAGTTAAACAGGTAAGTGATAAGCCTCTTGGGGCCTACCTTGAACTTCTCTGATTTTCTACAAAAGTAGCCAGTGACTGCAACACTCTTATCTATAGGCAGAAGGATACTAAGATATTGGAGTAGCCACTTATTTCTCAAAAGAATGAAAGGCTTCTTAATCACATTTTACAATTTCATCTGTGTGACCCAGTGCAGATGCTGAACTAAAAGCTTGTTGTTGTTTTTTTTAAAATTATGATGAAGCAGCACACATCCCACAATTACTCCCTACCAGATGTGAATGAGTCCAACGATGTATTTACATTTCCTTTGTGTTTGGCATTGAGTGGTAAGATATATTTAAATACTTGCACTTTACTTTGTTGAAAAGGAAACAGAAAATACATTCTAAGAGAATCTAAAGCACTGATTATTTGCTGATCTGGCAAATGAAACAACACTTCAGATTAAAAACTGTAAGTAAAGCCACAAAAAGAAAGCACAAAAGATTGTTGCTTGCAAAGCTCCAAAAAGCACTGGCTTTCTATAGCTTGCTCACGTTGGGAATTCAATAGCATAAAATGGTCAGTGAATCTGTCATTTCTCTAAAGAATGTAGTGAATTCTAAACAAAAAGTAACACACATTTTATCACAGGGGTCGTATAAAATAAAAATAGGTTACCAGAAAAGAACCCAAAAGATTTTCAAGAAGAAATCTTAAAACCCTAAAAGTTTATGAAAGCAAGATAAAAATGTGTTGTAGCATTCCCCTGTGCTCTTCTGTATTATGGACACACCTGTGGACTCAGCCCAACCCCCACTCCAAAAACCAAAACGCTAGTTACAAAAATACCTTGCAAGAAAGAGTCATCATTTTATGTGGACATTAAGCAACATGCATGCTTATTTTCAAACAGCTGTCATTGTATTCCTGAACAAGCATGATTTGTTTTTGCAGAAATGGCTCCTAGAGGCCAGCATGGCACGACCTGTCGCCATCTTTTGACCTTACTCCAAAATAGTGTAGCAAGTGGCTTTCAAACCTCCCCTGAAATGAGGGGACAGCTGGCTGGGGTGGAGCTGGGAACTGTCTCTGGTCACACTTTCCAACAGTTTATTCTAACTCTACCCACAACTGTTAATAGCATGCATGCAGTTCTGACTGAGCAAGAAAAATGAATAATAAGGAGAGAGTGAAAGGGATGAAAAAAGGATGGATGCATCTGTTTCATTTCAGACTGCTACCTCCTGCCACATGGTTGAAGGTTTTGTAATTTGTGTGTGTGTGTGTGTGTGTGTGTGTATGTATGGTTTATTACCTGATCTATGCATGTACACACATTTTTAAGGCATGTAGAGCAGTGTTTTTATATTTTTTTGAGACAAGTTTTCGCTGTCATCCAGGCTGAAGTGTAGTGGCACTATCCTGGCTCACTGCAGTCTTGACCTCCAGGGTTCAACTGATCCTCCCACCTCAGCTCCCCAAGGAGCTGGGACTACAGGCTTATGCCACCATGTCTGGCTAATTTTTGTATATTTTGATAGAGATGGGAGTTTTGTCATGTTGCCCAGGCTGCTCTTGAACCCCTGAACTCAAGCAATCTGCCCACCTTGGCCTCCCAAAGTTGTGGGATTGCAGTTGTGAGCCAACACAGCCAGCCAGAGCAATGTTTTTAGCTAGAGGAAAGTAGAATTTAGTTTCTGATACCATGAAATTGACGTAGAAGAGGGGGAAATAATCCTTTTATTTTATTTTATTTTATTTTATTTTATTTTTTTATTTACAAACCTGCACGTTATGCACATGTACCCTAGAACTTAAAGTATATTAAAAAAAAATAAAATAAATAAATAAATAAATAAAAATTTTTTTTTTTTTGAGACAGAGTTTTGCTTTGTCACCCAGGCTGCAGTGCAGCGGCAGGATCTCAGCTTACTGCAACCTCCACCTCCCGGGTTCAAGCAATTCTCCTGCCTCATCATCCTGAGTATCTGGGACTACAGGTGCACGCCACTACGCCTGGCTAATTTCTTTGTATTTTTAGTAGAGATGGGGTTTCACCATGTTGGCCAGGCTGGTTTCGAACTCCTGACCTCACGATCCACCCACCTTGGCCTCCTAAGTGCTGGGATTACAGTGTGAGCCACCGCGCCTGGCCAAAAACCCCTCTTTCATGACTCCAACTCCAGACAACGTTCTGAGAAGTTGGTGTCTTGAATTGCTTTTGAAAAAAGGTACTGTTTGCTGCATTGTGAGCTGGGTGCTAGTCCTGAATACCCACACTGGGTGTCGCGGGATGTCTACTGATGGAGCTGCTTGGTTGGAGAAGCGCTCACCCCTAGGTCTCTATCACCCTACATGGTAATTCTGGAAAGTGTTCTGACTAGTGCTTCAATTGCAAGCCAATCAACATGCTTTAACTGGTAGCATAACATATTCTATTATGTTGATCTGCTCCTTCACTCCCTTCATTTGTGAGAAATTACAGGGCCCCTGCTGCCTTGCTGAAATGAGGGCTGCCAGAATATTTCTCCCATATGGATTTCAGAAGTGGTGCAGCATTAAGTTGCTGAGCTTCATAAAATGGCTGGCAGAAAGAACAAACGTGCCGTGCTAAATAAAAATGTGACTGTATATTGCATACACATGGGTCCAGGGTTTGATGAGAGCCCTTCTAACTTGTTAAAAGGGAAATAGACTTGGCAGATGTGAATCTCCATTGACAGACTTTGATTGTTCAAACTTGGGCCCTTTTATTTCCAATTTCGCAGTTTCAGAAAGAGCAATATTTTATACAAGTATCAAGGAGTCAGCCTGTTCATTGGGCCATATACACCGAGGACTGCCAATTAAAACTCCCTCAAACACATGGCAAAAAGGAAGAACAAAATTTGTCTTGGCTGCACCGAAAGTTTGGAATCCAGAGAAAGATAGTTATTATCTCTCTGATTTATGTGAAGAGAAAGGGAAAGCAATATGGTACCTTATTTTATCAGACATCTACTACTTTCTCCATAGGGCGTATACCCACCACTACCCTCTTCATGTTAGACACCGCACACAGATTCTTAAGGGGATGAATAATGTCACTAGCCTAGGGGTTTCAGGGAAATATGAAGCAATTTCACTGCAGACAATGGAAGATTATTTTATTCTCAGACACAACAGACAAATGGCACAGAGAAAAACAATCTAATCCCCTGCTGTGTGCAATGTTACAATTATTATACCCTACTGAAGCTGATTGGAATAAGTGAGCAGAGAATCATCACCAAAGATTTTAATTTGCCCCCTCCCTCTGTACTACTATTGAACATGTATCTATGTAAATATACATGTAGATAGGTCCACATGTTTGTATGTTAATTTGCTCATTTCTGTGTTACATTTTCCATTCCAGCAAAATATGGTTAACAACAGAGTCAGAAACCATGAAAATTTCTTGCTTTTAAAACTAAACCTACTATGATTTTTATATAATTATAGCATTAGCACTTTATTTTATATCAAGTTCCTTCAAATCATTGTAAAATGCAAAACTCATAACCATGTGGTGGCATATTAACTGAACAGCAAAATTTTAGATATTTCAAATTTGCTATTTTTTGGTATAGATAATGCAAAACAACTAATTAAATCCTTTCTACTGAATAAATATGTTGTTGGAGATCAGGGAGAAATGGCTATATTGGCTAATAATAACTATAGCTACTACTAAGAACTGTATGCCAAGAAGTCAGTCAAGCGTTCCAGAACCTTCATTTATTTTAATCCTTGAAGTAGTGTGATGAAGAATATATAGTGTCCCCATTACATAGAAGATGCAATTGTGGCTTAGAGGAGTCAAGTCCAATAATTATAAATGACTGAACTGCCATATTCCTAGTGGGTTTGGGGTTACATTCACACTTATATTCCAACTATGTGGATGTTTGTTTATATAAGCTTATATAATTTCAAGATTCATTTCATCTATTTATTTGGCATTTCTTAAGACCTAGACTAAAATTAATCACTTCAAATTTTGTGTATCTAATTTCACATTTGACTGCTTGAACTGAATAGTATTACATAATGTAAACATAGATGGTGTTTTTAATTTAAGTTCTGGGGTACATGTGCAAAACGTGCAGGCTTGTTACATAGGTATAGATGTGCCATGGTGGTTTGCTGCAACCTTCAACCCCTCATCTACATTAGGTATTTCTCCTAATGCTAGCCTTCAACCAGGCCCCCACCCACCAACAGGCCCCACTGTGTGATGTTCCCTTCCCTATGTCCATGTGTTCTCAGTGTTCACGTCCCATTTATGAGTGAGAACATGTGGTGTTTGGTTTTCTGTTCTTGTGTTACTTTGCTGAGAATGATGGTTTCTAGTTCGTCCATGTCCCTGCAAAGGACATGAACTCATCCTTTTATAATGGCTGCATAGTATTCCATGGTGTATATGTGCCACATTTTGTTTATCCAGTCTATCATGATGGGCATTTAGGTTGGTTCCAAGTCTTCGCTATTGTGAACAGTGCCACAATAAACATATGTGTGCATGAGTCCTTATAGTAGAATGATTTACAATCCTTCAGATATATACCCAGTAAAGAGATTGTTGAGTCAAATGGTATTTCTAGTTCTAGATCCTTGAGGGATCGCCACATTGTCTTCCACAATGGTTGAACTAATTACACTCCCACCAACAGTATAAAAGCATTGCTATTTCTCCACATCCTCTCCAGGATCTATTGTTTCCTGACTTTTAACGATCACCATTCTAACTGGCATGAGATGGTGTCTCATGGTGGTTTTGATTTGCATTTCTCTAATGACCAGTGATGATGAGCTTTTTTTCATGTTTGTTGGCTGCATAAATGTCTTCTTTTGAGAAGTGTCT